>NC_068999.1:11714775-11718652 GCF_001194135.2 Octopus bimaculoides | reverse complement strand
TTTAGTGTTCATGGTTGTACGAGGAATAGTTGTAGTGGTTGTGGTGGTGGTATTTTCATGATGGTGGTGGTAGTGGAAATAGTAGTAGTAGTAATGATAGTAGTAGCAGTAGTAGTGGTACTAGTAGTAGTAGTAGTAGTAGTAGTAGTAGTAGTAGTAGTAGTGATGGTGGTGGTGGTGGTGGTGGTGGTGGTGGTTAAGAGCAGTTACGGTTATATTATAGTTGGTAGTATTTGTAGCGGTTGTAGTGGTGTAGGTGTTAATATGGATGGTGCTGATATTGTAATAGTTGTTGGGGTCAGTCCGGTGCTGGTACTTGTCGTGCTTGTGGATTTCGTGGCCGAGGTTGTAGTGGTGGTAGTGGTAGTGGGGCTATGTGTAGTGGTAATTGTATCAGTGGTGGTTTATAAAAGTGATTAGGATGATGTTGAATGCAGTAATGATAACTTTTAGTGTTACTGGTTGTTGTTGGTGGTGGTGGTGTTATAGTGGAAGTGGTTTTTATGGTGTTGGTAATAGTGTTTGTGGTCATAATGCCGGCGCATGCAATAATTGTTGTATCAGGTTGAGTAAAAAGGAAGCGACGTTTTGAACCATGAAGAATTTGTACCGAATTTTTGTGGACTTTTGAAATTTTTAAAAACATTTTTTTTCTTTTGCAGTTGTCTGATAATTCAGACATAGACATGTCTGACGATCACAGTTCTTTATTATGTGCTAATAATAGTATTAATATGATTAATAGATATTTTGGAGTGAGTGAGTGCAAGATGGTAGGGCACCTATGGATATATATGAATCAATAAATTAACATTGATATTTTTTTCACCGTCGATACAATAATCTGAAATGGAACAGTCAAAGCGCGATATTCGAGCAATTTTACTATTCACCTGAAAACCAAAAAAAGACGTAAATCAGATGAAACTACACGCGATATCAACGATACGTTTGGTAAGGAAATGACCAGTGAGTAGTCGGCTCGGAAATGATTTAAACCATTTCTAGTTAAGACACAAGCCTTGAAATTCGTGAGCGCAGTGGACGCCCATCTGTCATCGATGGCAGTCAATTAAAGACCATCATTGAGAGAGATCCAATAAAAGCACTCGCTCGAGGACTGGCAAATGAACTTCTAGTTAGCCAAAAAACTGCCAGCAACCCTTTGCATGCGATCGGAAAATCAAAAACACTCGACAAATGGTGCCGCACGATTTGAATGAAAATCAGAAAATGCGCAGATATGAAATTTGCGCGTAGCATCTTCTTCGTAACCAGAACTATATATTTATATTTCATACCGTGAAACTTAATTTAATTTTAATCTTTAATAAATTGAATTCAATTGAGTTTTTACCATTAAATTTGGATTTTAATCCCTAATAATATTATATATATATATATATATATATATATATATATATATATATATATATATATAGCTAGATATATATATATATATAGATAGATAGTTAAATAGATAGACAGAAAGATAGATAGATAAAAAAAAAGATGGGGAGATGCATGGGAGAGAAATAGAGTGAGAAAGAGAGAGATTCAAAGGAAAACCGAGAAAAATATGTAGACAAAAATGCCAAGAGTAAGACTGATTGAACAAGAGAGATAGAGTGAAGGCTATGGGTAAAGATAGTGAAATTCTCGAAAAAACAAAACAAAAAAAGGAGGTAGTCGAGTGCAGTTTTGAAGCCAAATAAATTCCAAGTTATATTTAGCAAAGAAGAAAAAAAAATTATGACGATCTGTATTATTAAACTGTTTTAACCAATAGCAGTACTTCATATTGGAAGTATGGGTGGGGGGTGAGAATGGAAGGATTACGGATATTATTTCTAAAAATGGTTCTTTGATATTTATTAAATTGAGATTTTTTTCCCCAACTATCTTGTTTAGTTTCTTTTAATGAAAATTTAATATTACTATTGCTGTTTATGTTGTTCTTCCTTTCTTTCTTCATTTCTTTCTTTCTTCATTTCTTTCTTTCTTCATTTCTTTCTTTCCTCCTTTATTCCTTTCTTTCTTTCTATCTTTTGTCTTCTCATTCTTCTTCTTCTTAGTATCATTATTGTTATTGTTGTTGCTTTCAATTAAGGGCCAAGGACTGCCAGAATGGCTCACACAGTACTGTATAAATTGCGTTACAAGATTTAGTTAACACGCCTTAGGTTCTGCGTTCGCATATCGCCGACGACAACTTGCGACTTAATTTTTGAGGAGCCATACAATAAATAACTCCTGGGATCAATATAATTGACTAATATCTCCCCCACCGCCACCACTTCATCTGAATGTTATGGTCTTCTACCTACGTTAAACATCCACTATTATAGTCGGGACAAATTTCTGGTAAGCATCGGGCTAAATTTCGTTTCGGAATGTAATTACAACAGTTTAGGCTCTACATTAAAATATGTCCCTGATCACGATTGCTGCTTATCTTTCTTGGGTTTGTAAAAGAAAGAAACTGTCGAGAACTTACATCAGTTTAATCAACTTTTTCTGACACACAATTATTTACCTTGTGCCTATGTTAAAATCTTTAATTACAATTAAATAATCCTGTATTATTTCGAAGGATATTTTGCATTTTGCATTTTGGATTTATGCCGGTATGCATATTTATTGTTAAAATAATAATATGAATTATTTGCACGTTTTTAAGTTATGAAACAATTTATTGTGATTATTAGAATTTTCTTATTGTTAAATAAAAATCCGTTAAACTATTTCTCTCTTTCGTTTATGACCTTTTACACACTTTATCGTACAATGTATTCTATATGTAAGGCGGCAAGATGGCAGAAACGTTAGCACACCGGGCGAAATGCTTAGCGGTATTTCGTCTGTCTCCATGTTCTGAGTTCAAATTCCGCCCAGATCGACTTTGCGTTTCATCCTTTCGGGGTCGATAAATTAAGTACCAGTTAAGCACTGGAGTCGATCAAATCAACTGGCTCCCTCCCTCAAAATTTCGGGTCTTGTGCGTAGCGTAGAAAAGAATAAAAGTAGCGAGCTGGCAGAAACGTTAGCACGCCGGGCGAAATACTAAGCGGTATTGCGTCTGTCTTTACGTTCTGAGTTCATATTCACCCGAGGTCGACTTTGCCATTGATCTTTTCGGGGTCGATAAATTAAGTACCTGTTGCGTACTGGGTCGATCTAATCGACTGGTCCCCTCCCCCAAACGTTCGGGCCTTGTACCTAGAGTAGAAAAGAATATATTCTGTATGTTTTGAAGAATGATACATTAAGGAACTTTTTTATGAGTACCACCAGATTACCTGAATCGATATATTTAAATCAAGTGCTATGACTAACCACATACTATATTGTTACGCATTTTCTTCTGGTGTAGAGATCGACTGTGTTTTATTTGAGAGTGTAGATGAAGCAAGAATGTAGGTATGTACGGGATGTAAGCACCATCTCAAGTGGAGGTTACACAATACACGCAAAAGAAGAAACACAAGTGTTACAGACAGATATATTGGAACAAAACTGCTGTCCTTGGTTTTCTCAGACAAGAAAATAATGTAGCATTTTAAAGTAATAACGGAAAAGTGACGTTAGAATATGCAACAGGAAATGTTTCAATGAAATACAAAGCAAACGTAAAGTGGGCTATGCATGCCCATACAGACTAGAAGGTTGAGAGTAGACGACCTGAAGTTCTTACAAAGGACACCACCAAAAGAAAATTATTCCTTATCGAACTATCAAGACCATCATATGATAATTTATATTTCAAAACAATGGATAAATTTTCTCAAGTTTGAAAATAGAGATGTACAGAATGTAGAGGGCTGAAAACGGAGACAATGTCTCTAATAAGAGGTACACTGGTTATAAATAAAACCAT
>NC_068999.1:11704140-11706433 GCF_001194135.2 Octopus bimaculoides | reverse complement strand
ACACACACACACACACACACACACACACACACACACACACACACACACACAAAAGCATATATTTGCTCGCAATTAGTGATCGACACGGTCACTGCGATACTCTCTCTCGAATTTACTAAATTCTTATGGAGTAAACAATAATATGAGCACACGTGTATTAGTGTATGTGTGTGTATGTACAGGCAGGCACATACACACACACACACACACTAATACACACATATATTCACACGAAGTTAATGATCAACACCGTCACTGTGATTTTCTAGATTGTTCTTGTGTTAATTCGAGTGACTCAAGGAATAAAGGACAAACAAGAAAACAAGAAAACAAAATGGAATCGTAGAGGAAATAACGTATGTTAGTCACAGGAAATATGGCACAAATCTTTCTAAGAACAGAGTATTCGGTGTTGCTACAAAGTTGTTAAAACAATGTCACTATTTCTTTCTTTTTATGAAAGATATCTTTTTATTTATTTTAATCCTGTTTTTGTATTCTTGAATGTTCTAAAAGAGAGATTAATCTAAGAACATTACCGTTTTCATTTGTTTATCCTATGTAATACCTATGTAATATCTGTGGCCAATTTGTGTCTCCATCAATTTGATTTACTTTGAAGTGGTTCGTCTTTGTTCTTAATCTATTGTGTGAACATCGAAGACCTTTTTGTACACACCACTAACTGATATATAATTTTGTATTAGTGAAAGAGAGTATTGTATAATATATAATGTAATTGTAATATCGTAATAGTGAATGAAATATCTATCTATCAATCTATCCATGTATATATGTATGTATGTATGTATGTATGTATGTATGTATCTATCTATCTATATACATGTTTATGTATATATATATATATATATATATATATAAAAATTAAGATACTCAGAAATCTGGATGTTTGTACATTTACAGGTTTTTATTAATGTCACATGTTTTATAAATTAAGTAAAGCGCTTTTCACCTAATCGTGTAGCATTTTCAAATCGTATATATATACAGGGTGGGTGAAAAGTTTGTTCGCGTTAAAAAATTTGTAATAAAATCCATATTCCTTTAACAAATTTATAGAAAAAAAAAATGATACATGTTCTTTATTACATGGGGGAAGTGAATGTAAACCTTCGTATTTCACCGTTAGCACTGATAGCGTCAACCAGTCTCCTCAAACGGGCAGGTATGGAATGAATAACCTTCTGCAGCACGTCCTCTGGGATATCACTGAGAATATCCTGAATCTGTATCTCCATGTCCTCCAGTGTGCGTGGTTTTGTCTTGTACACCCCTTCTTTTGTGTAACCACACAGATCTGGATCTATTGGAGGCTACTTATGAGGTCCACGTCATCCCATCAGATTTTAGCTCCTGCACGTGATGGGCTTTCCACAGACGAAAATTCAATTCTTTATGCAACACCGTACTTATTGTGTGTTTTGTGAGTTCATACATGCATATGCCTACATGATTGATGTATAGTAACAATATTAACGCGTAAACAATAAAAGGACTTTAATAACCAAGATGCACATATCTAAATCACAGTCGTATGCAAGCACGCATACTGATGTAGACTTACCTAAGTAGATGCGTACATAAAGAGGTTCACATATGCTCCCATGTGCAAACATTAACACGTTTGCTCAATGAAATGGAGAGTATTAGCGTTTAGTCGACTTGGATTGGAGGGGGAAGAAGGAGAGAAAAAGTAGCAGGAGGAGGAGAAAGAGAAAGAGAAGAAAAAGGAGAAAAAAAGAAAACGAGGAAGAGGAATAAGATGAAGTGGAATAAGAAGAAAAGGAAAAAGTGAAAGAAGTGAAAGAAGTGGAAGAAGCAGAAGAGGAGGAAATAGTAGTCGTAGTAGTAGTAGTAGTAGAAGAAGAAGAAGAAGAAGAAGAAGAAGACGAAGAACAAGAAGAACAAGAAGAAGAAGAAGAAGATTAATGTGATTACGTTGACGCTGATGATGGCGATTGTAACGACGATGAGGATGATGATGATGGTGGTGGTGGTGGTTGTGGTGGTTTTGGTGGTGGTAATGATGATAATGAGGATGATGATGATCATGAGGATGATCATCATGATGATGGAGGAGGAAGGTGAAGAAGAAGAAGAAGAAGAAGAAGAAGAAGAAGAAGAAGAAGAAGAAGAAGAAGAAGAAGAAGAAGAAATAATATAATATCGCCAACAACAACAACAACAACAACACCAACAACAACAACAACAACACCAAGATCAACAACAAAAACATCAGGAACCGCAATAATCAACAAGACGAAATGCATTG
>NC_068999.1:11699541-11703477 GCF_001194135.2 Octopus bimaculoides | reverse complement strand
TATATATATACACACACAAAGGCACACACAAACACGCACACGCATATATATTTATATACGTACACACATTCGTTCACACACTGACGCACACACGTGTACATGCAGCAAAAAAATTCAGTCTATTTTACATTTATTTCGCTCTTAATCCATTCTTCAATCTCCCTTCTTCTATCTCTTCACCTCTCTCTGTATCTCTCTCTCCCTCTCTTTCTCTCTCGTTCTGTTTAACGAAATTTTGCCCACCTCTCACCTCTTTAAAAACTAATATTTACCATTTTAAAGTAAACACAAAATAATAGCAACAACAACAACAACAACAACAACAGCAACAACAACAACAACAACAACAACGTCAACAACATCAAAAACAACAACAAACTACAACAACAACAATAACAGTTCGTTGCCGCTAAAATTCAACTGAGGCAACTTCATCAGAAAAATCACAAAGAGAAGAATATGAACTGCATCGGCAGTGACAACCGCAGTAACATAAGAACATGGAGGTACACCGTTGCACCGTTGCAAATCTCCACCTTCACTACCGACACAGGAAGACACCCTTGCATTTTGCTTGAAAACCTTGATATCCTTGTTTCCTTTTTGCGTATTTCATTTCAATTTTATTTCCTTCGTGTCAAATTTATCAGTTTTGCTCCCACTCTCTCCCCCACACTTCCATCTCTCCTCTTTCTTTCAGTCTGTCTTTCTCACTCTGTCTGTCTGTCTCTCTCTCTCTCCCCGTTTCTCTCTGTCTCTCATTGTATACTCACATACACACTCAGAAACAGTCACACGCGACCCTCTCAAGACTCATGCGAACACAAACGCGCTCACATACACACATACAGTAATCCCTCACTGTATCGCGGTTCACCTATCGCGGTTTATTGTTTAGGCTTACGTCGATTTCTCTGTGGCATCCACAATAAAACAAATATATACAAATTATAAAAATAATCAAAAATATTTATACACTACTGTACTTTTTCTACTTCGCGGATTTTCGTTAATCGTGGGTTTTTTTGGAACGTAACACCCACGAGAGTCGAGGGATTATTATAATCCCTCACCTATCGCAGTTTAGGATATAATCCTAAACGTTTCTCTTGTACCATTGTAACTTAAGAGTAGAAGTGGAAGCGAAAATGTTCACATTATAAAAAGAATGAAACAATAATATTAATAATAATAATAATAATAATAATAATTATAATAATAATAATAGCAATAATAATAATAATAATAATAATAATAATAATAATAATAATAATAATAATAATCATAATAATAAAAACCCCACAAAATTAGACCTATAACATGTCTCCCTTCAGTTTAGAAAGCCTCTACTGCAATAATATTGCAGAGATTGAGCAAATATCTAGAAGAAAACAGCCTGTTTCCAGAAGAGCAGAAGGGATGCTACAAGGGCTCATACGGCTGTGAAGATCAAATAATGATTAATAAAGCCATAACTGAAAACAGCCGCAGAAAGAAGAATGGCCTAAGTATGTCTTGGATCAACTACTGAAAGACTTTTGATAGCATTCCCCAACATGGATCCTAGAAACACTAGCTATGAGCAATGTAGCACCAATAATCATTAAATAAATAAGACACTCTATGAAAAAATAGCAGAGATGGCTACATTTCCAAACAAAAGACAGACTCATAAAAACCAAGGACATCCCCATTAGAATGGGAATATTCCAAGGAGACACGCTCTCTCCACTCCTTTTCTGCTTGGCATTGACACCTTTATCTGACATGCTAAAGAGAACTGGACGCCGATACAAATGTTACGGCAAAGCAATCAGCCACCTCTTTTATATGGATGACCTGAAAATATACGCTATGAATGATAAACAGCTGGAAACACTACTAAAGACAGTACATAGATTTACCAAAGAAATGAATGCGAAAAGTAGCTTAGAAAAATGTGCCAAAGCAACTTTTAAAAGAGGAAAACTAGTTAAGAGTAGCAACATCACACTAGATAAAGCAAATAAAATAAGAGAATTAGACCAAAGCCAGACATACATATATTTAGGAATCAATGATGTAGATACTATACAACACAAAGAAATGAAAGAGAAATATTAAAAAAATACTATACACGAGTGACATTAATACTGAAAAACTGCGTAAAACAAAATAATGGGTATCAACGCACTGGCCGTCCCAGTTGTAAGTTACGGGTATAATATCCTTAACTGGACACTAAATGAACTAACCAAAATAGACAGGAAAATAATAAAAATAATGACAGGATCTAGAATGCACCACCCAAAATCTGACAAATAAATGTTATATTTTCAAACGTATAGAATGTGGTAGAGGCATCATACATCTAGAAAACTATTACAAAATAACAACCATTGAACTCCCAAAATACCGACTGCAGAAGCAAGGAAAACTAATACAAATAGCTACAAAACAAGAACAAGACAAAAAAAAAAACTGTTTTCATTCTTTTAGGAAGCTAACATCATAATAATAATAATAGTAATAATAATAATAATAATAATAATAATAATGATGATGATGATGATGATGATGATGATGATGATGATGATGATGATGATTACGACGGTGATGATGATAATGAATCTGAACTGAAGAAAGAATGTACAGTGCGTGTGTTTATTAGTCGACAATATAAAAATGACCGTCCCGAAATAGAAAAATACTTGTTTCAAAACAAGATTTCATATCAGGAATGTTGACAAACAAATATATACACGTATATATACATATGATGCTGCGTGTGTGTATGTGTGTGTGTGTGTGTGTGTGTGCGTGCGTGTCTGTGTGTAAATATGTGTGTGCGCGTGTGTATGTGCGTGTGTGTGTATTTGTGTGTGTGTATTTGTGTGTATATATAAGAAAGCTTATCCACATATTCTTTCACATAACATGTAGGCACTTTGTGACCAAATCAGAAGCAATACATGTAATAGCAATAATGATGATAATGATAATAATAATAATAAGAGTAATAATAATAATAATAATAATAATAATAATAATAATAAGATGATGGTGATGATGATGATGATGATGATGATGATGAGGATGGTGAGGATGACGATGATGATGAATGATGATGATGATGATGACGATGATGACGATGACGACGAAGACGACGATGACGACGATGACGATGATAATGATGACGACGATGATCACGATGATAACGATGATGATGATGAGGAGGAAGATGAGGAGGAGGAGGAGGAGGAGGAGGAGAAGCAAAAAAAGCAACAAAAGGTGAAAATGTATTTCTTCATATTTTGGTTGTGTTCGTTTACGATTTATTTCATTGCTTTGTATTGTTGATCTTGTTTTCATTTATTTGTTGTCGTTTTTGATTTCTATTGAAACAACATTTTCCTTTTCAAAAAAAAAAAGCGAAAAATAATAATAATTTTTTTTCTTTTAAATTAATTAAAACAACAACAACAACAACAACAACAACAACAACAACAACAACTGCTACCATACAAAGGCACAGAAAGATGAAAGTCTAGGAGTCGCAGTTGATTGTGTCTTGTGCAGTATGCAGTAAAATGGTGAAGATATTGGCATTATATTACGTTTCCGCCGGCGCCAGATAGTTGAGAGCATGGTGCTTTGCCTATTTGGATTGTCATGACATTTTTAGGGGGTAAAACCTCAGCTAATTTGTAATACACACAATAACCACTAATGATCCACAAATACGAGAACCCCCCGAAATATGTGTCGGAGTTAGATTAAAAGAGTTGATACCTGAGACGAAGTCACATATATATATATATAGAAATGTGAGCAGACGCTCGTATAGTGTATTACACACCCACGCACGCGCACGCACAGAAGCACACGCAGACAAACGCAGACAAACGCACACACACATGTTGCAACCGAAAAGGGGTACACGATAAAAAAAGGTGT
>NC_068999.1:11696921-11699258 GCF_001194135.2 Octopus bimaculoides | reverse complement strand
AAAAGGTTGTTCTAAAAAGTTGTTCCCCGAAGAAGTGTAAGGCAACTTATATATTTGACTTAAACTTGACGGTCAAATATAGCTTTATACAGAAATGTTAACATCGGATTAAATAACATAAATAACATTGATATGGATATTGGCGTCAAATCTCTTTCTTAAATGTAACAATTTTAAACTTTGGATATACATACATATATATATATATATATATATATATATATGTATACATGTATATATATATATATACATACCTACACATACATACATATTTACATATATACATATATATTCTTTTACGCAAAGTTCATATCAACCCGAAGACCTTAAAAATTATTTGGGAATAAATTGCAAACGGAGTTTTTCACTATAGATCCTCTTGATCAATACTGCTTTTGAATAAACATCAATCTAAAATGGGTGCCAAGAACACCATGACTGTCATATTGGTTTCTACTCCAAGTTGAAGGCCTAAAATTTTGGGGGAGGGAGCCAGTCGAATAGATCGTCCTCTTTACGCAATTGGTACATAATTTATTAACCCCGAAATTACAGAAGGAAAAGTTGACCTCGTAGAATGAGAACACAGAACGTAAAGACAGATGAAATACCACTAAGCATTTCGCCCGGCGTGCTGACGTCTTTGTCAGCTCACCGCCTTCAGCCATGAGTCTAATATTAACCTGTAACATTCAACAATGAAACTCGTGTTTGCATATAATGAAATCTCTGCAGTAAATCTTCAAAAGCTTTTACATAAACTGCAAGGCGTTGTGCAGAGGTTCGAAGGTAAGAGTACGAACAGAAAAAGTATTTTGTATTTTGATTTCTGCATTTGGGATACGACAAATTTTACAAAGATACTAGCCGTTAGAATATCATTATAAATGTTTGGAGGACGTTGGATTAGCTCAGTAGTGAAAGCATGGAACAAATATTCTTATTTAGCCTGTCTCCCGAGATAACTCGACTTAAATTGTAAAATATGGTGAATGGTGGTTCGTCAGAGAAAATGACATTATTACATTCAACCATTGATCACTTCTGATGAAGTAGATACCATTTCTTCCGTTTAAAAATCTTGACGGTAAATTGAAGAGTTTTAACAAGTGTAGCCCTATTGTGCTATGCAGCTTTATGGAGCTCACGACGAATGGTCTCAGTTGTTTCTTATTTCTTTATTGCCCACAAGGGGCTAAACATAGAGAGAACAAACAAGGAGAGACGAACGGATTAAGTCGATTACATCGACCCCAGTGCGTAACTGGCACTTAATTTATCAACCCTGAAAGGATGAAAGGCAAAGTCGACCTCGGCAGAATTTGAACTCAGAACGTAGTGGCAGACGAAATACCACTAAGCATTTCGCCTGGCGTGCTAACGATTCTGCCAGCTCGCCTCCGAATGGTCTCAGTTGGTCCTGTGTTGGAAACGTTGTGATTTAGCTCAACTGTTATTTTTCTGTTGAATCCGATGGTCTCTATACACAACAGGTTTCAATATTCTGTCGTCCCCCTCTTTGATCTTTGCTAGACAGAGGCTTACCTTTGTTTTGGATTGGCTACACGAGTTTAGAGAGTGTAGCTCCAGAAACATTAAATAATTTAAGTAAAACTCCATTTTGTGTCTTGCAGTTCATGCAGGTCATACCTATAACAAAGAAAAACACAGGTCTATGCCATGAACTAAAACCCGCACAGAGACTTGAAAACTGCTTACTTATGCAAATACAGTCTGTCGAAAACGTCGCATGCCGGACACGAAACTGTTTCAGGGGTAACGAAAATAAGAACAATTTCGAATTTATCATATTGACAATAGAACAAGTATTTAAATAAAAAGGTGTATCTTCATGATTTTGTCTAATCCATGCACGTTAACTTTTCAAACATTAAATTTTTATGGGAACATAAGTCAGTCTAACAAATTTAACATATCATGAGGTTTTGCTCCGAACATTAACCACATTTTATGCTAGAAAAGCAAAAACACTGTATCATCAAAATATATCATCTTCTGTATATCACTACAGCAGTTATAAGATCTTGTAGCTGACGAATATTTGGCACCAATAATGTAGGAATTTTGAAGTTACAATGTAATTTGATTAATAGTCTTGAATATAGGTTTGTGATTAGAATTTTACTGTATGCAGTCATACACATATTCAGTACATATTATAATGACTTTTGTGCTGAAAATAACAATGACCGTGGTAATGGAGATTAATCCTCCCTCTTCTTCTTCTTCTTCTTCTTCTTCTTCTTCTTCTTCTTCTTCTTCTTCTTCTTCTTCTTCTTCTTCTTCTTCTTCTTCTTCTTCTTCTTCTTCTTTCCA
>NC_068999.1:11691777-11695165 GCF_001194135.2 Octopus bimaculoides | reverse complement strand
ATAATAATTATAATGATAATAATAACAATTATAATAATAATAATTATAATGATAATAATAACAATTATAATAATAATAATAATAATAATGATAATGATAATAATAATAATAATAATAATAATAATAATAATAATAATAATAATAATAATAATAATAACGACAACAACAACATGAACGATAATATTATCTACAATAACAAGGACGGCAACAACAACAATTGTGATAATGACTGAATATCTTAGGAAAATAATCGAAGGTGTATGTGTTTATATGTGCATATACACACGCACGCATATATATATATATATATATATATATATATATATATATGCATATATTTACGCGTGTAAATGCTGGCATGAGTAGATATGTCATAATAAGCATGGTGTGCGTATGTGTGAGTGTATATGTGTATGTGTGTATGTGTGTGTGTGTGTGTGTCTTTGCATATGACGTTATGCATACCCTAGCTGACCCTTTCGTTTGTGTAATATCGTCAAATAACGAAGATCGTGTTTTTGTTGTCCTTCCTGTTGATAATGTAGTTGTTCTTGTTATTGATGTTGCTGCAGCTGTACTTGTTATTATATTACATTCCTTTAAATTTTATATTTTGAAATAGCACCACCCATATTTCCTTAATTCTGATTTCAAAGAAAATTTGAATCACAATTGTTAAAAATGTTGTATCTTTCAAAATTCCACTCTTCCTCCCCGTTACGTTGTTATGTATGTAACAAATATTTCTTGAGGTTTCTGTGACATCGTAGTTAGTCAAGAACAATGTATATAATAGATATTCCCCTAAATACTTTTATTGACTGGATTTCTTGTTTGGTCTTGGTTTCAATTCTCCGACTAATACAATCGAATTCTCTCATCACTTAACATCGGCTATGCACAATGGATTGGCGTTTTTAAGTAAGTGAATTCATTATTGTTTAGTCCTCTTGAGCCATCAAATGTTATAGGTAGCCATTGGGAGACATTGCTATATTGCTTTGTTGGTTTTTGGATTAAAAATTTGCAAAGCACATCTAGCAAATGCAGCACATTTAAAGTGGAGTGGTTAGGAATCACATGAAAGGTATTGCATTGCTAACAGTCTCAACGCACCACCAGATTGATATACTGAACGCATAAATATTATGATTGTGAGGCCAACGCGCAAAACATTAGGCTACGCGTCTCCGCCTCTGGGCCACGCAGTTTTACCACTAGATGATGCGCAGTGGCCTCATGTCGACTAGGACATATACAGTGAACTTTGTTAGACAGAAAATGTTCAGTAACTCTTATAGTTGATTTAATATTTTACATTAATGATGGAGGAGGGTGGCTTTGTGGTCAGGTGGGTTAGGTGCCTTTCATTTATTTGATGTCAATAAAAATAACTGCCATGGCAAGTGATCTTACTTTACCAGTAAGCTACCAGGTGTAAACCATTCGCTTTAATACATACATACATACATACATACATAGACACACATACACACACGCACACTCACACATGCACAGAGCACAACTGCTGCATCAATCTGAAGACATCCTAAAGGTTCTGGGCGAGGGCTCCAAAACAGATGTCATCTACCTGGGCATCTGAATGTTGCTGACATGGTAGGAGACCGGACTAATGTACAGTCGGATCTGTTATGTTACGGGCGGAAGAAAACAACACGCACGTAAAAGAAAATAAATTTGAATTATTCCACCTAGGTAAAGAGGCTGCCCTGAAACTACAATGCATTCTTCTCTGAGGCAAAAATCTAGTCGCATCATACACTGTAAGGGACCTCGGAGTAACTATCGGCAACTTAGACTTGACTGCTCACATAAACAATAATGTCAACATGGTCCATAAGGATCTTCGGTTTCGAGACACACCTGCCATTATTGTTCTTTTCATTACAGTCGTTCGCCTTCACCGTGAGTATTCTTGTCCGTTGTATTCCTAAAGAAAACAAAATATAAAAATTGAAGCACTCAGAGATTAATCATAAGGAAAATAGATGCCATGACAGGAATTGATTATTGGGATCATCTTGAGAAAAAATAAAAATAAAGCATCCATTCCAAAGTTACAGAGAGCACTTTATCATTTCGATAGTGTGGAAAATTTTTCAAGAGCACTGACCAAATGACATTGGAATCAGCTTTAACATTCCCCCGAGGCTTGGTCCCTGTGCTGACCGTCCTCTGTGATATTTTCTTTGAGGAAATCTTGGTCCCTTTTGTCAGAAAAAAATTAAGGGTTATGGAATAAAAACACATTCCCCTTTAACATCTAATGTGCTTCATTTCATTTATTTGAAGAAATTTATTGAACTTTGTTTAATAAATAAAGTCTTATATTGAATTGAATTTATCATTTAATGTTTAAATCATTTAATTATGTATATATATATATATATGGGGGGTGTATGCATGTATGTATGTATGTATGTATGTATGTATGTATTTATACTTTCATCAATTTGTTTTGCAGGATTCCGGATGTGAAATCGTGTGTTGAAACAGATACTGAACTTCAGGATGGTAATTGTATTTATTATTATTATTTATTTTTAATTTATTTATTTTTTTGCCAAATAAACATACGCCCTGTGTATTTTTTCTTCACTCATTTATTACTGTTATTTTATAATTTTAATGCCTGTCCATTGTCCGGAAATTTGTCGTCACACTTCTGTGACCTCTTCAGCAACACCTTTCGTTTCCGTGTGTTCTTGCTCCACT
Organism: Octopus bimaculoides; assembly: GCF_001194135.2. NCBI lineage: Eukaryota > Metazoa > Mollusca > Cephalopoda > Octopoda > Octopodidae > Octopus > Octopus bimaculoides. The sequence goes on along the minus strand of NC_068999.1, from coordinate 11,692,429 downwards.
CACTCCATTCCGTTCTTCTAAGTTATTTCTGGACAATGGACAGGCGTTAAAATAATAAGGTAACAATTATAAACGAGTGGAGAAAAAAGAATATATTTTGCGTGTGTTTATTTGGCAATAAACAAAGTAATAATAATGATAATAAATAAAATGATCATCTCGAAGTACAACAATATATATATACATACACACACACATATATATACCCAAAATAATGTTTTCTACTCTAGGCACAAGACCCTAAATTTGGGTGGGAGGGGCCAGTCGATTAGATCGACCGCAGTACGCAACTATTACTTAATTTATGGACCCCGAAAGGATGAAAGGAAAAGTCGACCTCGGCGGAATTTGAACTGAGAACGTAAAGACAGACGAAAGTGCGTTAAGCATTTCGCCCTGCGCGCTAACATTTCTTCCAGCATTTCTACCAGGACCTAAGATTATATATATATAGATTTCGAAAAACGTATAGTAATGGCTTTTCTGATAATTTTCCCATTTTAATAATTGCATGTTTGTAAGTAAAACTTATACAAATCTAATTATTAATGTGGAAATGTCACAAAAACCGTTTCTATTAATTTTTTTCAAATACATAGTACTATATCAAGGACTTCCTATTTCTTATTCTATTATATGTGTGTGTGTGTGT
>NC_068999.1:11689399-11691757 GCF_001194135.2 Octopus bimaculoides | reverse complement strand
ATATATATATATATATATATATATATATATATATACACATGGGTTTGTATGTATATATATATTTGTGTATATCTATCTATCTATATATGTATATATATACATGTGTATGCTTGAATGTCTGTAAACATGTGTGCATTTGTTTGTGTAAGTTTGTGTGTGTGTGCGCACACGTGTGTGTGTTTGTGTGTGTGTTGAGGAATTTTCAGTCGTATTTCATAGACATTGTGTATCCAGGAAAAATTCTAGTAACACAAATAAATAAATATATATTAAATAACTCGAGGTTACGAAAATAAATTAAATAAAGAAATAAATGAAAGTATTAAAATAGCAAGAAGAAATGAACAACAAAATGATATAGGGGTATCAGGCACCGTTATTATTTTATTTGAGATTTTTAGAACCTTTATATAGGGGCAATAGTGATAATTATTTATAGATGAGATTATAGGAAGGATACAAGGAGACAGATGCACACATACTCATCATGGGTTACTCGAGGGGAAACGATGCGTGATGAGCGAATAATTTATTTGTGATGCTGCATCTATGGGTCGGTAAAGTAGATATAACACACAAAAATAGGAAAAGGCACACGAAAGCGGATGGTAGTGATGGTTGTGGTTGTGGTGGTGGTGGATTCAGTAGTGCTGCTTTTGTGTCTGCTGTTACTACTAAATAATCATTTCTACTATAGGCACAAGGCCTAAAATTTTGGGGCAGGGGCCAGTAGATTAGATCGCAACTAGTACTTAATTGATCGACCCCGAAAGGAAGAAAGCCAAACTCGGCGTCTGCGGAATTTGAACTCAGAACGTAAAGACAGACGAAATACTGCTAAGGATTTCGCACGGCGTGCTAACGTTCCTGCCAGCTCGCCTCCTTAGATTAGGAATAATATTCTTTTCTACTCTAGGCAGAAGGCCCGAAATTTTGGGGCAGGGGGGGCAGTCGATTAGATCGACCCAAGTACGCAACTGGTACATAATTTATTGACCCCGAAAGGATGAAAAGCAAAGCCGACCTCTGCGGAATTTGAACTCAGAACGTAAATCAAGTAGATCGAGTACAAAAATGAAAGGCTAAAATGTACAATGGACGAAATGATGTTACGTTCAAAACTATGATCAGGCAACTGGTACGCAAAAATCTGTATGTAATGATAATTAGCCATATCTATATACATAGACATGCTCCCGCCTTCACAAGCACTCATGCTGTTACACAGTAGAAGTATATCAGTTAATAATTGGTGCGGCAAAATGTTTTAACATTTCCTCATCAATAGCCTGTAAAAACGGTTTTAAATTTTGATATAAGGCTAGCAATTTCTGGGAGACGAATAATTGATTACATCGAACCCCATGTTCAACTGGTACATATTTTATCGACCCCGTAAAAGTGAAAGGTTACGCCGATCTCAGCGGAATATTGCTAGCCTAATATATTAATAATATATCGTAATGCGAATATCATAGATTGTCTTGAGAGATCGTGGATAACTGGAAATGTTATTTCTTTCCTGTGGACATACATTTGAGTGTTTGTGTATGCGGTACATGCGAATAAACCCAAATGTGGGGTGATTTATGGACATCGTGCACTTAATTAGTAAATTACGTTCTTATTAAATTACACTGTAACTATTTCCTTATATCAAATCTCTTTGGCTTAAAGTAATTCTAAACCAGAATCAGTGTGATGTAGTGCTTGATATGCTGTACATCTGTAACACAGGCACAAACAACTAACATGCTTCTGGACTGTATCCGTGATAATGATTACACTAGGGTGGTGGATGGAGTTCGCGGAATTATAGTGAAATTCACTTGTCCAAAATAAAATTGAGTGAGATTGAAACCGGTATGTCTTGATTGCAAAACGTACTCTTCAACCATACAAATATATTCGTTACGGGAGTTAGATAAAATTCTAGATGTATAACAATGCACGGCAATAGATAGAATGCCTTAAATCATGTGGGATGGCGTTAGTCGATTACATTGACACCAGGACTCAATTGGTACTTATAGTATTGATGCCAACTGGTAAAATAAAATTCGGCCTCTTTGGAAGTTGAACTCAGAACGTATAACCGAAAGAAATGGCATGAAGATTTTGAGCGGCTTCCTAACAATTCTGCCAAGTCACTGCCTTGTTATAGATGTTATACTGCGTGTAACCATGTCTACATAGTTATATACATATATACATATATGCATGCATATACTTATAAAGACGCATACATATTCATATTCATACATAAATTCATATACACACACGTATAATATATGTATGTATGTATGTATGTATGTATACATATATATATATATATGTATGTATATATATATATATATA
>NC_068999.1:11686808-11689061 GCF_001194135.2 Octopus bimaculoides | reverse complement strand
ATATATATATATATATATATATATACATATATATATATACACGCAAGCACGACAAAGTTACTAACACATACATGCAAACAAACGAAAACACACACACAAGCGCAGAGTCATCTGCATAGATGCATATGTGTGTATATATGTATGTATGTATATGTGTTGTGTTCGGGGCGTGTAGTTCGATGTAAGAATGCGTCTACGCGCACCTCTTTAGGGTGCGGCACAAGTTAAGATTGCTCTCTTCTGCTGTCTCCTCACTGTCTCTGCGTCGCCATACAATTTCTATGTAAACCAGCAATTAAAAAGAAAAAAAAAAAGAAAAAATTAAGAAATCAATGAAAATGTATAAAAAGATATAAAAAGGTATAACACAGCAATAGTTCTCCTGTAAGAGGAAACAAACCACCCCCTTTATGCAAAAGGGGGCACGAGAAAAAGGGTTCCCTTATTTATTTATTTATTTATATTCATTTTCTCCCTCGTGTGATTTAATCAGGCGAGACAGATTTAGCAAACAAGTTCAATAGAAAAATACGTCATTTGTAGTTCACGTACATTCACACACACACACACACACACATACACACACACACACAAGCACATGCACACAGGCCACACACATAAACACGTATATCTACACGCACAAACGCACCTCCTAACACATACACAAATACGTATGTATGTATGTGTTTATGTAGGTATGTATGTATGTATGAATGCTTTTATGCATGAACATGAATGTGTGTTTGTGTGGCTGTGCCTGTGTCTGTGTGTGTGTCTATGTGCTCACGTATACACAAACAGCGCCATTTTACTCTACCTTTAAATAAACACATGTATATAGGCACATCAATATAAATCGTCACACTGAAATATACATGTAATGTGCACATGGGCCAAACTCCACATACTCATATACATACACACGCATTTATGCTCTCATACATCGCCGCCCGCGTGATCACCTCACCACACACTTCACGAAAGCATTAATATGTGTCTACGTTTTCGTATATGTGTGTATGAATGTGTGCGCGTATGTATATACGTATTCTATTTCTACTATGTATACACGTATGAATGTTCGTATGCACTTATGTATGTAAGATTGTCAAAATCAGTATGCTAATAGCTGTGTGCATTTATAAGAATGTGTACGCCGTGCCTTGCTTTGGGATCTTAAACTGTGATGAATTTGTAGGGGCACCGTCATGAAATACAGCGTATCCTGAGTATTAAAACCTGGCGGCACCCATCTTTCTCCAGGTCCCATCAAATTTAGAGACAAAACGTAAATTGAAAAGATTGAAATGCAGAAAAAGAAGAAAAGAAATGTAAAAGAGAAAGAAATCAACGTTTATACTAGATTAGCAATTTATCTATCTCACGGGGCAATATTGACCTCGGCGTTATTTGAACACGTACCGCTAATAAATTACATAAAGCATTCGGTTTGACCCCCGTAATGAATCCTTTAATTCGGCGCCATATGAATGTTTCTACATTGCTTTTGCTCATTAGAATAATTCATAATAGGGGAGAGTTGATTTCCAACTGAGCAACATAAAGAAATCGCCGGCATTTGGATAGCAACAACAAACGGTAGATGTAGATGTGCAATGCTAGGAACGACTTGCATAATTTTGCTTTTCCACTTACGGATTGTATGTGTAATGTGCAGATATATTTAGGGCCTATTTCTCTGCGTGAAAGGTTGCAGCTTCTTCAGACGCACACACACATATATATGTGTGTGTGTGCGTATATGCAGTCAAGTATGTGAGCATATATGTATGCAAGTACGTATGTTTATATATAAGAGTGAGAAATGAACATGGGCAATACTTGGTATACTCTCATTCTAAGGCACTTTTATGCAGATGCAACCAGTAGGTGCAGATTTGAGGACAAACATAGAGCTAACACATTGATATTATGTAAAGTAACGTCATGTTATCCCTATATTCTTTTCTGATAGTAGTTTAGTCATGCTCTTTATATTACGTCATACACCCACCCTAGAATACAACACCGGCTGTGAGCAAGCAATGATGGGAATTTTACGCGATTAACGTTAGAGCTGAAACCTGTGTGGGTTAATCGTCATGCGTCGAGCGCACCAAGTCGTACCTATATGTGTGTGTGTGCGTTTATATATATAAGTATATAAATAATTACATATACATACACATGCACACGCACATGTATGTATATATGTATGTATATATGTATATATATATATATATATATATATAT
>NC_068999.1:11679728-11683936 GCF_001194135.2 Octopus bimaculoides | reverse complement strand
ATATATATATGTATGTATGTATGTATGTATGTATGTATGTATGTATGCATGTATGTATGCATGTATGTATGTATGTATGTATGTATGTATTTGAAAGTCCAGGCTGGTCGATGAGGTTTCTAAGTTCTTTTATAAAACTTGAAGAAATGAAGGAACTCTGAAATAAGACTGGGGATTTGAGAGAGGAATATGTTTATTAGCATCATAATTAAATGGTTACGGCTGGAACTTTTCAGCGGCCTCTTGTATTTATTTCACTCTTGCTACTCGTATGTGTGTATATATGCCTGATATTGCATACGAGTAGAACATACAGAAGAGAGAGGCCAATGGAAGTCCAAGTCTCTAAATGGTGAAAGTTTCAGCGTTCGCCTACGCTTAAACTGTTTGGCTGCATTTGAGAACAGAAAACGAATCCAGTTGAGCGTAACAGAAAGGATATTATTTTGAGAACTCTGTGAGATTTTCTGTGAAATTCAGCATCTATCGATACTATTGTTCGTATTGCCTTGTTAATTCTCTCACCTTGTATCCATGTGTTAGAATATAATTAATGTTTGAAGGTAGCTTAAGTTAGTGAGCTGGCAGATACGTTAGAACGCCGGACACTATGCTTAGCGTCACTTTGTCCCTGATTAAGTTTTCAGTTCAAATTTCGCCGAGGTTGACTTTGCCTTTCGTGATCGATAAAATGTGTATCAGCTGAATACTGGGGTCGATGTAATCAACTTAACAACTACCCCAACGTTGCAGATGTCGAATCAAAATTTAAAACTAATACTTTTAGCTAGTTTAAAAGCAACTGTGAATATTTACAGAATGTTACGCCAAAGTAGAGCCAAATTTATTGCGATTATTTTGTTCCCTGGGCATCATGGTCTCGATTTTTTTTTTGCAATATCAATATATAACCCACTCAATTCGATGTTAATGGTAACTTATTCAATTCGCTAGCGATTACTTAAGCTAACCTTTTCCTTTATTCTTTCTTGAGGGAGTACAAAATCTGTATTTGAATCCTTATAACATATTTCTCAATAAATTTCTAGGTTGTCACCTGGTATTTTCCATACACTAAACAAGATGAAATAAAAGTATTCACTTGGAGGTGTAGGTATTTACTTGGAGGTGTAGGCCTATCATATGTTAAACTGCGGTTTCTACTGCATCATTATTGACTGAAAGATACGCAGAGACGCTTTATAGTAAACAATGAAATAACGGAGTCATACATACGCACAAACGCACACTCACTCATATATATGTATGCGTGTATATCTGCGTGTATGTGTGTGCGTGTAAATTCTTACGGCCATATATTCATATATTAATACAAATATGTATGCAGGAAAAAGTCATATACGCTTCTAATTATACATATATAGTTATATGTATGATTATGTGTGTGTATGTATGTATGTATGTATATATATATATATATATATATATATATATATATATATATATACACTCATGCATATACTTGTGTTTATGAATGTATACACATTAGCATATATGTATATATAGAGATATATATTTATACATGTATATATATATGTGTGTGTTTGTGTTATGTGTATAGTAGACGAAAGAAGAGCAAGTTTGCTAGCAATACACACACACACACACGCATGCACATACACACATACACACATGTACACTAACTTATACCTATCTTTGTTTGCTTCCGTGCTTGTCCTGTACGTATGCTTGTGTGTCTTTTGGCGTGAGTACCATAAAGTAAAAGTGAGGGAGCAATATTACACACACTCATATACGTACACACAAACACTATATAAAACCTACACACATATAAATAACACTGCATATACATACACACCCATATATATATATATATATATATATATATATATATATATATATATATATATATATATATATATATATATATATACTTATATACTTATATATATATATAAATATATAATACCACATACACACACACACACATGCACACTTATATAAAGACTCATACCATACCTAAAATAGTCCGATGATGATGTAGATAGACAGAGAGATATCGATTTATTTCTTTATCATAAGTGTATATCAATCTTTTCCTTTAGAATGATTGTCCCGTTGGGACTTATATATTGTGATATTGTCAAGACATATCTACATCATTTTATTTGTTTTTCATATACATACATAATATTGCCTATGTACATCTTGGAAAACATATCCCTAGAGTGATGGTTACATTCTAGAAAGTTTGTTTCACTCAGATACTTTTTAAAGTCTCTCTGGCAGAAATTATAAAATTTCCGAAAATAACGAAGCAAAGACTGTAAAAAAAAAAGAAAAAAAAAGTTGCAAGCGTTATTTAATTTTTGAATTTGTGTTAATTTTAATTTATTTAAGGGTTTTGATGGAGATGATGGGGAGAAAGGGATGATATTTATATCGAACCATTGCGTCATATATTTTACACTCGAGAAGTTAAACGGATATGATGGTCTTCGTGGCTTGATATTTCATAACGGAAAGGCGGCGAGCTGGCAGAAACGTTAGCACGCCGGGCGGAAAGTCTGCTGTTACGTTCTGAGTTCAAATTCCACCGAGGTCAACGTTGGCTTTCATCCTTTCGGTTTCGATAAATTAAGTACGAGTTACGCACTGGGGTCGATGTAATCGACTTAATACCTTTGTCTGTCCTTGTTTGTCCCCTCTATGTTTAACCCCTCGTGGGCAATAAAGAAATAAGAAACGTTAGCACACCGGATGAAATTCATAGCGGCATGTTCTGAGTTCAAATTCCCCGCGGTCGACTTTGCCTTTCATCGTTTCGGGGTCGATAAATTAAGTACCAGTTGCGTACTGTGGTCGATCTAATCGACTGCCCCCACCCAAAAAATTTCGGGCGTTGTGCCTAGAGTAGAAAAGCTTACAAGCTGAATGTTAATTTAATTTTAATTGTGATTTTAATTTCATGAAGACTCATATATACGCAGAAATAGGGATGGTATTGGATAATTTCCAGTGTTATGAAAATATGAGTGCTGCTATACGTAAACACATCAGTGAGATGGTTTCGGATATATGGGCCAAGGAGAGAGTTTTTATATCTTTAGGCAGATTAAACTTCACGCATTTTATATACATTGGGGCAGGTAAATTTTCATGCCTTTCCTATCATAACATGCTGTTATTTTGTTTCTTGAGAGAAACTTAATACACAATGTATACAAAATTATATAATTTCTCATCTCTCGGATGATTACAAGTCGAATGCCAAGACTGCTATCAAAATATCTCAACATTTACGTATGTGTGCGTATATATATATATATATATATATATATATATATATATATATATATATATATATATATATATGTGTGTGTGTGTGTATGTAACGAGTTTCTTCACCAAATCCATTCAATAAAGATTAGGTCGGCCTGAGGCTAGAATAGGAGACATTTGCCGAAGTTGCCACACAGTAGGACTGAAACTGGCGGCCATGTGGCTGGAAATGAAACGCCTTACAGCCAAAGCAGCGACTGTGCCTGTAAAGCCGCGCCTCCGCCTATAAAGCAGCACCTGCACCTCGATAATGCTGGACATTTTCTAGTTTTGTTAATGCATCGAATCCAAATGTCCAGAAACAACTGAATTAATTCACGGAAAGGCATTTACCAGATATCAACCAATCCTGGAACATCGTCAGTAACATTTGATAAACAAGGGTGGTTGTCTAGTATTGTTGTTAGTTCGCTATTTAGAAACCTGTGTGATTCTTTTGCTTTTCCCGTGAGATAGACTATATTTGTATTGGTTGGTTTTTATCCACTAATGTTTGATTCTGTTTTTCAGATATTTTTTGAACGTGTCTCAAAATTAACTTTCTTTCAAACGGTTTATTTTTTTTATGTAGGAGGGAAAACTCCATCAAAAACATAGATACGCGCATGCATAGTTACAGACATATACAAACAAACAAACAGACACGTGATCACGCACACACACACACACACGCATACAGACACGCATTCATATAGACAAGTATGTAGTTCAAATTTGGAGAAAAAATGTATGTATGCAACAAATATGTATTTATGAATATATAAACACACATACACCTGCATACACACACACACACACAAACACACACACACACACATACATATATATATATATATATATATATATATATATATATTATATATATACATACATATATATATATA
>NC_068999.1:11676127-11678671 GCF_001194135.2 Octopus bimaculoides | reverse complement strand
TGTCACTGTCTGTCTGTCTGCCTATCTGACCGTCTTCCTTTCTATGTATCTATCTATCTATCAAGCTTCTCTCTTTCCTTTTTCTGTCTGTAGCTCTACGTGGCCGTACTTGTGCGCACGTGTGTGTATATGCGTTTGTGTGTGCGTTTGAATAATGTCTGTGTATTTATGCTATTCTTACATTGAGACTCTTTTAAGATGAAAAATAAAGGTGAAAAAGGGGGAAAAACATCAAATATTCAAACAGGTTTCATGCGACATGGTAGTGTTGGGAATATTAACTAAAAGCAAAAAAAAAAATTAATAATAATAATAATAATAATAATAATAATAATAATAATAATACCTAAATAAATTTAAAAAAAGGACATTAGTATGCATGTTCCCAATTTTTTTACATCACGCTAACTGAGAACTGTGGAATAATTGAAATGAAGAAAAACTGGATGATGATGACTATGATAACGATGATAATAATGATGATGGTTAAAGATGATCATGATGATCAGGTGGAGGAGGAGGTGAAGATTGACGGTGGGGATTACGGTAACGTTAATGAAGATAATGTTAATGACGATGATGATGATGATGAGGGTTTCAAACAAGTGTGAGAAGAGGATGACGGTGATCATGGTAATCACTTTAGAATTGAAAATTTCATGCCAGTGATGGTGACAATGACACAACGGGGGTGACACCAATACTCTGAAAGTTTCGGTATTTGTGGTTTGTTATAATTCCTTTGAATTCATGAATCTAAAAAAGAAAAAAAGTAAAAAAATTAAAGAGAAAAACATGTTTTTTCCTACGGGCACAAAGCCAGAAACTTCGAGGGAGCGGGCTATATCGATTACATTTACATCGACCGCAGTGTGTATTTCGTACATAGGATGGACGAAATGCTGTTAAGCATTTTACCCTGCGTGCTAGCCATTCTGCCTGCTCGCCGCCTCTAATAATAATAATAATAATAATAATAATAATAATAATAATAATAATAATAATAATAACAATAATAATAGTAATAAATATAATAATGATGATGACGATGATGATGATGATGATGATGATGATGATGATGATGATGATGATGATGATGATAATAATAATAATAATAATAATAATAATAATAATAATAATGATAATGATAATAATATACTGAGGAAGTGTAAAGATCTAGAAATAGAAATTGGCTAAATGGGGAACCTCAACACTAAAACAATGCCTGTTGTCATAGGTGCCCTAGGAATGATAGCAAAGGGGGCTGATTGCTACCTAGCTCAGATACCAGGAAATCCCCAAAATAGCAGATATACAAAACATAGTGATCATAGCAACTACCCATATCGTACGTAAAATACTGTCAATGCCATCCCAAATTTTAAAAGTAACTTATAATTATAGTAATAATAATAATAACAATAATAATAACAAGTTGTTTGATTGTAACCAGTTGAGCATGTCCTTTGGTGGTTGACGATTATGTGCATCACTGATCAGGAGTAGAGTAGTGGGTGGAGGATCATAGACATGTGTTGAGAGGAATTCTTTGGGGTGTGAGTAATTCCCATCTGAAAACAGGGGTGTTTTGTTCACATGCTTAAACAACCCTTTTTCAAAGACCATTTGAGCAGGATCGGCCACTCAAATTGAAGAAAATTCTAACTGGGACCCATCTGCAAGATCATGTGCTGTTTATCTTGATATGAGATTACCATGACGCGCACATATGGTTGTGATGCATGTGCCTGGTGTACCCTTATCAGATGCGGGTATTCATGATGGGTACATTGGGCTTCGTAAATTTTACCCCAGTTTCACTTTGATGGCATGTGCTGCTTTCTCACTCAATGATGATGATGATAATGATAATAATAATAATAATAATAATAATAATAATAATAATAATAATAATAATAGTAATAATAATAATAATAATAATAATAATAATAATAATAATGATAATAATGATACTTCTGTTGTTGATGACACTGTTACACGAGCGGTGCTGGAGGTTCTTTTAGCAAATTTTACTACCGCCATCTTTACCTTGATCAACCAACTAATAAACATTTCTCACCTGCAGAGTTGCGAAATACTGTAATGACGTAAACGGTATCTTCTGATTGCTTATTGCACGCTATCGCACCTTTACATCATCTAGACGCACACACAACATATGCGTTCATGTGTGTGGTCGTGTTTGTTTGCGTGAGATAGTGCATGCGTTTGTGAGTGAGTGTGTGTATGTATGTATGTGCGTATGTGTGTGCCTCTGTGTATTTATATAAATGTGTGAGTGCATATGTATGATTTTGTACACGGTTTAATATGTGGTCGATGTATTGTTTTTGTATTTCTTTGGTTATCTCAGTCACGTCTCCTTGAATTAGTATCAAACGATTATAGAAGTACATGTGAGCCTGTATGTGTGTGTGCGTGTGCGAGAGAGAGAGAGAGAGAGAGTAAATGTCTGTCATTGTCTGCACTTGTGTGTGTGAGTATGTAAGTGTATATATATATGTATATATGTACATATATATA
>NC_068999.1:11673044-11675933 GCF_001194135.2 Octopus bimaculoides | reverse complement strand
TGTGTGTGTGTGTATACATATGTATGTATATACATGAACATATGTGTCATGTATATATGTGTATATATACACATCCACACACACACACACACACACACATATATATATATATATATATGCTTGTATGTATGCATGTTTGCATGGATGCATGTATGGTTGTAATTCATCTGCACGTCTCAGTACAGATGTATGTGTAATAATTGACGACACGGAATCAGGTAAAAGAATGGAAAAAAAAAATTCAATTTGCTACCCAATGAAATTTGTTATTCATCGGAGGATTCTGTTGGGGACAGCTTTCATAGTCTGTGCATTAATGCAGAATAAAATAGAAAGTTCTTAAAACATGTGAAAATATTTTCCTTACTGCAATGCAGACATCGCTTTTCGCTTTTGTTGTTGTTGATGTTGTTGCTGTTATTACTATTTTCATCATCTTCATCATAAACTACTACTACTACAACCACCACCACCAAGACCACCACCACCACCAACACTGCTGCTACTACTACTACTACTACTACTACTACTACTACTACTACTACTACTACTACAACCACCATCACCACCAGCACCACCACCACCACCACCACCACCACCACCACCACCACTACTACTACTACTACTACTACTACTACTACTACTACTACTACTACTATTTAGGCGACGAGGTGGCATAATCGTTAACACGCTGGAGGAAATGCTTATCGGCATTTCGTCCATCCTCTCGTTCTAAGTTCAAATTCAACCACGCAGTGGGAGGTTATGCAGCAGATAGAAGAGACGGGCTATAAGTACTTGCGCATTTAAGAAGGTGTTGTGTTGTGCAGCTATTCGTGCATGATATTCACCACATGACTTGATCCAGTAGCCTTGAATTCCGTCTGGTAACGGAGCCTTCCAGTTACCCATTTGTTTGCTGATTTCCTTCACTTTCCTAACTGAAATGACTAGTTCTGCCTGTTTGGGACAGACAACTGTTTGTTTTAGTTATTCCAACTATTCAGCATCCTCGTTCTCCTTGCCTTTGCCCCAGATGTCACTCCAAAACCTTTGACTTTCAATGTTATCTGGTATCAACTTTTCATCAAGTACGCTCTCCCTTTATTTCTTTGTAGAATCTCTTCTGATCTACTCTGCATAACCGGTTCTGCTGGTATCCTTTCATTCTTTAGACGTATCTCACCATCTTTGCTTTCTTTCCATCGAGGCGCTGTTTCAGTTCTTCCATTACCACTTTAAAGCCCTTTCTTTCAATATTATACTTCCTGTATTTTTGTTCAACTTCATATAAATGATAGTTGCTTCCTTTACTCTGTATTCACCAATCTCTCTTCTGTATTTCTCTTCAACCCTTAGCACCATTCCAATTAGTGGTTTCACTGAAATGCAACCCTCAATAAATCAGAACTTCATTATATTATTTTGTCTAGCATACATGCCGTTCTTGTTTTTAACTAATGAAATTATGAAGTGCTTAATTAGATGGGTTTTTTAATTTTTGCATAAGGTTAAGCCAGTCAAATGTGTATATTCTCGGTACTTATCTACATGTACTTGAAGAGAGTTCCTGTTCCGGTGTCAAGATTTTACGTCACGTAGATGGCAGCATTAATCAGTTTCATAGTTTCGTTAGTTATACCAACTGTGATTTCTTCGATTAAAACTCACTCACTTATACCGACTCCCCCAGCCCAGTCTTCCTCAGGAATAGTAGATAACACGAAGAAGAATAAATAATTGTCTTGACTAGCGCATTGATGTCTTGTCTATAATTTCCGATGCCCTAAGAGACTCTTAGAAGAGTTTCAATGGTACTACAGGCACAATCAGATACCGGCATCTTATTTTATTCTCATATCTCTTAATTACGATTCTATCATTTATGTGACAAATACAAAAAATACAGTATATTTTACAGCAGTGTTGTTATGAATCATTGGTGTTGTAATTCTGGTCGTTGTTGTCGTTGTTGTTGTTGTAACTGTCGTTGCTTGCTTCCCTAATCAGCTGTGATCAAGCAGACATCTTATGAAAAGAGCATTGAAAATGCGGCCATCCGTCTCGTCATTGTGTTTTCATTTTTGTTTTACCAGCACAATGTAATTAGGATTACAACTGTCTAATGTGCACTTAACTGTCTTTTGAAACACCGTAACATCATATCTGATTAAGGTTTGGTTGCCTGTTTTAGAACTTCGGGCTTCAAGCAGTGGTTCCTCAGTTGGCTGCGAATCACTGATGCAAAGGATGATGTTGGAATGAACACTATCGATAATATATCACAGAAATCATTAATTTGCGATCTCTTATCGCAGTCTATGTTGAAGTCGATGCTTCCAGGGTTCCCCGAAATGGTGACTGTTCTGCAGAAGCAAGTCAAGAGTCTTTATTTACGGCAGATTATCTTTTATCCTTTAATTGTTTCAATCATCATAATTTTTAGTCGAATGAATCGACCCCAATACTTCTTTATCAAGCCTGATACTTATTCTGTCGGTCTTTTTTGCCGAGCCGTTATGTTACGGGATGCAAACACACCAATACTCATTGTCAAGCTGTGGCATGGGAACCAGCACAAACAAAAAGACGCACACACAGACAATCATAAAAAACACATAAGACGGGTGGTGTACATATACATGCATACATACATACATACATATATATATATATATACATACATACATTTGTATTATTACATTATTGAACGCACACGTCCTATTTTGCAAGTAAGTCTACTATTATTCTGACGTGACTATCTTTCTATCTATCTATCTATCTATCTATCTATCTATCTATCTATCTATCTATCTGTCTATCTATCTATCTATCTTTCTATCTATTTATCTATCTGTCTTCCTCCATCTTTCTATCTATACCTCTGTC
>NC_068999.1:11669520-11670037 GCF_001194135.2 Octopus bimaculoides | reverse complement strand
ATTAATGACGATGATGTTGATGGTGATGATGATGATGATGATGATGATGAAGATGAAGTGGAGGAGGAGTGGGAGAAGGAGGAGAAGGACGATGACGTCGATAATGATGATGATGTTGTTGGTGGTGGCACTGCCTCGATGTTGTTGGAGAGGTTGTGGAAAGGTTAGTTAATGTGATGATGCTCTTCCCTCTTTATCGTCATCAACATTCGCCATCCCCGCTAATATCAACACAACCATGCGTTATTAGCATCAAATTCTTCGCTATCCTTTTCCTGATTCTCCTCACAATTCTCCGTCTACGTGTCGTTGCTATTTTCATCATCATCATCATCATCATCATCATAATCATCCACATTATCATCGTCGTCGTCGTCTATTATTGTAATCATTATTATTATTATTATTATTATTATTATTATTATTATTATTATTATTATCATTATTATTATTATTATTATTATTATTATTATTACTATTATTACTATTATTATTATTATTATTATTATTATTATTA
>NC_068999.1:11663787-11666737 GCF_001194135.2 Octopus bimaculoides | reverse complement strand
ATGGATCGATGACGAATGGATCGATGATGAAGGGTAGATGGAATGCTGGATGGGATGTATGTATGTCGGATTGTAGGAATGGATTTGATTGACGACATGGATGTTTAGCTATGTGGAGAGATAGTTATACCGATGGGTGACGAGACTGTTGGGTGTCGGGTTTTATAGATAGCTGGATGCATGGATGACTACTCAAAATTACAAATAGGGATGGCGAGAGTAGGGCTCTTAAACCTAAAGTTGCCATAAAAGTTACCAGAAGTACAACGAGCACATAAAAGCAAAACGTGCGCAGTGATGTGGCCTTTCGATCTTTTGATGATGGCTTTTCCTTTCGCTGTGAAACCAAACATTTTTATCCTTAAATGGGCAGTCTTGGAATTAACACTTCTTTAAATAAATCTAACTTACTGATGACAAAAATCAGCACTTCATTAATAAAATGCTGCATACAAGTCATTTTAATTTTGTGACGACACTTTTTACGCTGCTTTCGCGGATTCTCACGATTCACTGTCGCCATCCAATTCTATAATGAATTTATATATCTCATTAACTGATTATAAAACCATGGACGATGCCACTCCTATGGAAGCGTTGCCGTTGCTCTCTGGATACAGCTCAGTGGTCTTCACCATTAATCTCCAAGGATTACTCGGTTCAGCAACAATATAAGAAGCAGCGTTGTCTCTTCTGCTATCTCTTCACAGTCCGCCATGCTGCAGCCCATTGATTTCGCCATTTCCCTGGCAGGATGGTTGAATAGGTGCTATGCCTTGCCAAAGGGCAACCCGTACCTATGCAGGGCACGGTCCGTGAGGTATATTAAAAATACTCGCAGACTCCCGAGTATACATTGAGTATTGAAAAAAATTGACTGATATAATTAAATTTGATCACGTGACTAAAATCTACACCTATATCTAAAAGGAATGCAAAAGACAAACAGA
The DNA here is from genome assembly GCF_001194135.2 of Octopus bimaculoides. Lineage (NCBI taxonomy): Eukaryota > Metazoa > Mollusca > Cephalopoda > Octopoda > Octopodidae > Octopus > Octopus bimaculoides. Next base: position 11,665,787 of record NC_068999.1, on the reverse strand, counting down.
AACACAGCAGACATACTGATTGTATTGAAAGAACGACTCCAACGGTGTAAGATAGATATGAGTTTATACGGTTGATACGTCCACAAACGGAGTGTCCTCATTTAACAAAGAAAACCCATCGTTTGTGGACAGATCGGTCTGCTAAAAATAGCAGCCACACCGTCTCAAATCATTTCCCATTAAACAAAAAGGATGTCATTATACGGTGGTAGACTAATACAATGTGATATACTGTCATGGGAGAAATATTTTTTAAACAGATGTCAGCTCAATTGAAACTATGACGCTAAGCAAAGACATTTAGGTTTTCATGGGTGAATGAAATTATTTTCAAATTTTGAAAGTAACTAACAATTTCGAGGGAATTGGTACGTCAATTACACCTACCTCAGTACTCATCTCGTTCTAATCTGTCGACTCTGAAATGATGGACGGCAAAGTCGACCTTGGGAGAATTTGATCTTAGAACGTAAAGATGGACAAGATTCTGCTAAGTAGTTTACCTTGTGCGCTAACGATTCAGCCATCCCGCCATCTTGCACGGGTTAATAACATTAAGCTTGACTCGAGTAGCAGAAGAAAAAGACATTATTCGTTACATAGGAGCATTTATCAGAACGTAGCTTCTTGAAAATATTACCTAATTTCGTCAAAATTGATGACAAATGTAACTCGAATACTGTGCTGCCTAGCAAAATACACATGTTCTACTCTAGGTACTTCATACTAATATAAGTACAGAAATCTCATACAAAAGAATGCAAAAATGGACTCTTACCACACAGAAACCAAAGAAGAACACACAAAACTAACACCAATAGTTATCTCCTGTCATATACTTCAGTATTTTCTAACCATCAAGAAAAAACATTGTAGACCAACCATTCCCCAACGGTCCAATTGTCATTCAATCGCCTCACTGCATCCATGCAACTTTGTATAATCATTATTCAAACTTATTTCTCAGATTTATATCCATCATACAATGGCGTTATCAGTAATATTTCTAATAAATAAGGCAGTGAGTTGGAAGAATCGTTAGCACGTCGGGCAAAATGCAAATATGTTGTAAACAATACGCACACAAATACATTCATATGTATATATATATATATATATATATATATATATATATATATATGTCTCGAGTTGTAGCTGTAATTCAAAGGGGCCACCCTTGTCATATTCTTTGTGAGGCTGAGTCTCCCTGAGAACAACGTTAAGGTTTTACATGTCTGTGAAGTACTCAACCATTTGTGAGTTAATTTTATCCTCGTGTGGTAATGAAAAATGAAATTGACATCCAATATTTGCTCTCTGTATCTACGTATGAACTTTTCTTTGGATTTATGTATCTACTGTCTCTGTCATTTTCTCTCTTTCTCTTTCACTTCCTTTGTGTATCTCTTCTCTCCCACTTTTATTTTAACAATGTGTATATGTATCTATGTATCTACTGCTCTTGCAATGTGATAAACATTTAAAAACACAAAACGAACGTCGTCACCACTCACTGTCTCTTTCACTCTCTCTCTCTTTCTCTCACTCTCTCACTTTATCTCTCAATCTCCCTTTCTCTTTTACACACAAACACACAATCTCTCTTACTTCCTCTCTGTCCTCCTCTCTCTCGCCTTGCCCCTTCTTTGAAGTAAGTGCGACACACACAACAGGTATGTACAAGAACAAAAAGTTAGCGTCTTAATATTACTGATATGTATTCTTGTACACTTTTATATATTTCAGCTCCGAGGCTGTAGCCATGCTGGGGCACTACCAGCGTATTCACTTCATTAATGGTTAATACTATGTGATTGTCTTTTGGTGACGACGGGTGTTCGACATTGCAGACGCTGTTTTAATCTCTTGCATTAGAAATTGGTTCATCTGGGACCTACACACAAAACACACATACACAACCCTCCCACCACACACACACATACATATGCATTCATGCATATTAATACATATATATAGACACACACACACACACACATATA
>NC_068999.1:11662633-11663614 GCF_001194135.2 Octopus bimaculoides | reverse complement strand
TATATATATATAAAGAATAAAAGAAATACATATAAATATATAGGTATATATATGTATATGTATATGTGTGTGTGTGTATATGTGTGTGTGTGTGTGTGTTTGAGAGAGAGAGAGAGAGAGAGATTACAAGTGGTCAAATAGTCACAAACACCACACATACACATAAAATCACGTACACACACATACTTACATCTTTCTGTATTGATATAAGCGTTTACGTGCTTACATAGATACATGCAAAGTGATGTATATGAATTATATGCATATTTATATAGAGTTATATTTAATGATTATTTGTAATCAAGTTACGACATATGTATTGGACATCAATATATGTTTCATCCTGTCTTTTTTTAAATAAATCATGTCAGAAAACACGCAAACCGCTTCCTCTCTTTCTTAGTACCCATACATATATACATACATACACACACATGCATACGGATATATATATATATATATATATATATATATATATATATATATATATGTGTGTGTGTGTGTGTGTGTGTCTGTCTGTCTGTACATTGTGTACGTATATAGAGATGAGGTTGTATGTGTGTGTGTTTGTGTATATATGCATGTGCGTAGGTATGCTCGTGCAACTGTATATGCACAGTAACACACACACAGACGCACATACATAAACTCATATATGTACATGTATATGTATGTACATATATATATATATATATATGTGTGTGTGTGTGTGTTTATTTACTCGATTGAAAGGCGATTGAAAGGCGGTGCTCCAGCATGGCCGCAGCCAAATGACAAACAAATAAATGAATAAAAAAGAATAAAAGAATATGTCTATGTTGACATAGATATACATATACATATATATATATACCCGTATGTATGTATGTATATATATATATATATATACGCACACACAAATATATGTATATACACACATATACCCATATATACCATATACATGCATGCATATATATATATATATATATATATATATATATA
>NC_068999.1:11654594-11659990 GCF_001194135.2 Octopus bimaculoides | reverse complement strand
GTATATATATATATATATATATATAGGTATATATCTATATATATATATATATACATATTCAAACACTGATAATTATGTGTAGATGCATACATAAACTTGAAGAACAAAGATGTCACTGAAATCTTTTATGTCCTCTTGTATTTTGCGTGAATCATATTTGGCATGCATTAAAATAGCAATTATTTTTCTTTTTAAATTTGATCTCATAATCGATGTTTTGATATCACTCACCGTACCCTTCTAGTTTGCTCACAAATTTACTCACCCTTTCCAGGCCAGTATATACAGACATTACCTATATCTGTAAATTAAATCTATGATTTTGGGGCGTATATAAGTGCATACAGCGGAATTCCCGGATAATGTTAACATCTGAGAAAAGTTTGGACTATGGCAAATTCCAGGGAGATTTCTATAACATTATATAAGTCTTGGAACGTACACTGTGGGCAATATCAAGAACTTCGTTTCCATTTGTTTGTCGACGCCCCCAGGCGAAGATGTAGGATCTCCCAAGATATGTAAATAGAGGTAGTCTGACCGTGGTAGGTGGGTTCAGTAGCGGTTGAGTAGCAGTCGAGTAGTGTTGTGTAGCGCTTGAGTAGAGATCATCTGAAGGTGCTAGATAGCAGTAGCTTGAGACATAACACTATAAATAGATGATTCGACCACAAGAGTAGCCTTAATTTTATACTAATTTCTTAAAAATTAAGGACGACTGCTCCACATCCCATATCAATTTTCTCATAGATTTCGTTGATGGAGAAGGCTTCAGAGTGTACGAGTTGTCCCCAATAAACGTACGGAATATAAAGCTTGAAAATTGGTCGCTTTGAGACAACACTAATCATCTGAGTTCATGCATTTTATTCAGAAATTCATTTAGATTTTAAGTCTTCTATTTCTTTTAAGATATGTGCTTCGATTCGAAAATGAAACGAGGGCAGTAATTCAAGAACGTCAGAAAAAAAAAAAAAACGTTTAGGAATTTCTCATTGTTCAATTAAAAATCAATTGGAGAAATATTGTACCGAAGTAGTAAATACTGAAAATATATAATCAAGTAGAGCCATACATGTATATGCGATTTTGTGCATGCGCGTTTTTGCTGCGAGAGGAAGTCATCAATGTGTAAATAATATCGAACTATTCAGCTGAAACACAGGCAGAAAAAAAAAACAAATGTCTGAGACAGTCGATAGCAAGACGTCGCAGTTTGTTGAGCATTCGTAAGAAGTGATATACATACACATTTTCGTCACAGAAATTACTTTATATTCAGAGGTTAAATGAATCAAATAGAAATTGGTTAAAATAAAGATACTATATATATAGTTAGTTTTATAATGTATGTAATCCTACATAGTTAGTGTATAATATATAGAGTGCTAAGAGGTTAAAGCATCGAACTCAGGGGTTATAGTATCGGGCTCATATCTGGACCGGGATGTGTGTTGTGTTCTGGACAAAGACCCTTTATTTCACGTTACTTAAGTTTACTCAACTGTATGCGTTGTGTATGAGTTGTGACGTCACTGGTGCCAAGTTATATTAGACTTTGTCTCTACTTGTGGCTCGGAGGTAAACTTTCTAGATGCAATCCCATGACCATTCGTGACCAAAAGGAGTTCGTTATATAACTAATGAAACCTTTGCTCCCGATGAAGCAAAGGCGATCGACGACTTTTACCCACTGTTCTCGACTTGAGCTGTATTTTCTGCTTCTGTTGAATAAAACCATTGCTTTTTCAGCTCTGCCTCATTATCATGTTTATAAACATTTTTAGTACGTCCTGTCTTCTGGTCGTCTTGTCAGTTCTATTTTCAATTCTGACGTGCAATATAGGATGTTGTTTAATTTTGAATTGTACAGTACCATGTCATATTTTCTCTGATGGCAGGTCTAGTTGGTTTTCTTTTGTCACCAATGCTTCTATAAATTTATGTTCTGCGAATAGGTGCTGAGCCTATATGAACACCCCAGGGGACAGTTGGCCCATATTAGTCAGGCCTCTGTCCTTTGAACTGTCAAGCATAGAATGCACTAGTAGTAGCTCGACATATGTTGCCATAGCTCCGACGGTCAGTGAGACATATGAGTTTCCACACTGCAATAAGGACTGTACATTGTGGTGAAAACTGTGTATATGTCTGTTATTAAATAAATTAAATAACAAATATTTATGCCCAACAGACCACCAATCAGAAGAACTGAAATACATATAAAATATTAAGTGCAGGCGTGGCTTTGTGGGAAGAAGCTTGCTAGCCTACAACATGGTTCCGGTTCAGTCAGGCTTCGTGGCACTTTAGGCAAGAGTCTTTTACTATAACCTCTGACCGACCCAAACCTTCTAAGTGGATTTGCTAGACGGACGGAAAGTGAAAGAAGGTTGTCGTATATATATGTGTATGTGTCTGTGTGTGTGCGTGTGTGTATGCGTGAGTCTTTGTGTCTGTGTTTGTCCCCCCACCACCATTTGACAACCGGTGTTGATGTGCTTGTGTCCCCGTAACACAGCGATTCGACATAAATTGATGATAGAATAAATACCAGGCTTTTAAAAAAATAAGTCCTGGAATTGATGGATACAACTAAAAAATTCAAGGGCTGCCCCAGCATGGCTGCTGTCTAATGACTAAAACAAGTAAAAGATATAAGATAAAAGAATTAAAAGGTCTGAACCATAAAAGTAATTTTAAACGCACCTTTTACTTTCCATGTGGATGTGAAAGTTACGACAGTTTCTGACAGAGTATTGTCACACATTGTTTACAGATCGTCAGATTAAAAATATACTCATTTCTCAAACGTACCGGAAATGTTTTTATATAGAGTTTATATATAGCAAATAGAAGTTGAACCAGAATTAAGTGAGTACCGTATTGAAGATGTTAATCATAAAATGTGTGATTTCCTTTGCTCGTCTTCGAAATATGTATTTATGCACATCGCACAGAATATTTGAAAGAGTAAAAGAATGTAATTAAATTATAGGAAAATATGTAACGAGTCCGGCAGAAGCCTAATAACTTCTTTCTTACCAAATCCCAAATGCATTTCATATGTATTTACTAGCAATTCAAAATTCAACCCACTTTTAATTTATAATAGTCATTTGTAACAATAATATGCAGGTAGTGTGAATCGAATAGCTACGTTAACACAAATGTTTTATATTTCACGAGGACTTCTATATATGAAATAGATTTCGCTTGTGTATCAGATAAGTGTTACAATAATATTCGGAGAATTATTTATACCTGCGTGCAATGATTTTCTACTTTATTAAAAACGATAACCTTTGATCACCACCATATCTCTCTAACGGTCGAAAACCAGTACGTATTATAGTTTCCTTACTTGATCTGATCCCACATATCGTATTACATCGTTGTTTAAAAATATGTCACTTCATTTAATAAAGAGATGAATAAAATAGTAGTAGCAGACGACCTAGTTAGATGTTCGAAGGGCCCCAATCTGGCCACAATAGAAATACCAAAACAAGAAAAACCTTATATATATGGCATCAAATATGTAGTTGTATAAAAATATTGCAGAATGCTTTGCGATAAACAAATATATTTAAACAGCAATTTCTCCTAAGTAAACTCTATTGATAAAGCGGGAAACATCATCTTCGACGTAAAGAAAACTAGAAACACATCTTCCATCTACAGAGTTACATAAATATAAGAATGAAATTTCCAGGTACAGACTCCTGGTTTAGTATATTCTTATAACACTGATGATCCTCACATACGAGATGGGTATAATATTCTTCGATTTTTGTGTCCTAGATGTGTCGTTTAACCGAGAGAACCCTGAGGTATGCGCAAAGGTTCAAATAATTCTTCAATTCTATTTCTTCAATTCTCTATTTCTTCAATTCTGGTGATTAATTTTGCGGCATTTTTCAATAAATTTTATTCAACAAAGACAATAACAGTATTTAACAAAAAAATCTTTAACTGACGGTCTGACCGTCTGCCAAGCAAATGGGAAGCAGTAATTGAAATAGATGGTGAATATGCTCCGGAATAATCATTTAAAGATGTTTTTGTTACATGTTATTGTGTTTGTTGAATAAAGTTTGTAAATGTCCCAAACTTGTTAAAAAGTACTCCTTTTATTTATAATTTAGTTAATATAATATTAGGATTATATAAAATATGGCTGAAGAGCGGCTAACTCAAAACAAGAATTGACGGTCACTTTCGAAAAAATAATTTGATTGAAACTGAAATACCAAACCATTTTACTGAATGGTTTTGAAATTATGCCGCTATACATCACTATATAAAAATGTTAAATACGAACATTCATGAAATTTTGACCCTACTAAATATTCAATGACTCTTGTACGAAATTACCAACGAAATTTTCGATTTTAAAATGTCTTGAAAATCTTACAACTGACATTTTTATTTTGACTTCAAAGTTGCACAAAAAAAATTAAAATAATAATAACAAAAACTCATAAAAGCAATGTTGATTCCCACAGTTATATTTAAGAGAAACTATAGCAGTCTGTTAGAAACGCATCGAGACTTCATATATACATACGTATAAATGTCTGGTTGCCTGTGTGCTTATATATGTATATGTATATATATATATATGTGTGTGTGTGTGTGTGTGTGTGTGTATTGTATGTATACGTGTATGAGTGCGCATGCGGGCTTCTCTGTGCGTAAAAGCGTATGTGTAGATTAAGACATTGTCACATCAGAGCTACTTTAACAGCGAAATATTATTACAAAAATTAATGCCTAAATTAAACAAATAAATATAATTATTAAAAATAAAAACCATAAAAAGAATAAAATATAAAAATATAAATTCGACAATAACACGAAATATGATTTTAATGAAAAGTTCTCCATTTTCTTTGACGATCAAAGATTTTTCCGGTTAGGTCTTCGAGCCAAATTCAAACATGGCTATACATGCGTATATGTAAGTATGTGTATAAATGTGTGTGTAAGTGTATAATTGTTTTATTTTTATTTTATATTTGTTTGTTGGTTTTTAGCATTTATATTCTATTTTTGCTGTTATTGTGTTGAATAAATTTTGGATTTATTTGCCTTTATGATTATACGCATATACACTCATAACAATACAGATTCACACATACACATGAACGAACGCACCCACTCACACACAACCACACACTCACGCTTGTACTTAAGTAGATATACAGTGTAGACATGCATACAGACGTAAATAAATACATACGTCCGTCCTTACATACATACATACATACATATGTATACACATAAATGTATACATGCATACAGGAATACATACTTTCCTACATTCATACGATCACAAATTACACATACATACACCTGAATGAAAAAGTGTGTATATATATATATATATATAT
>NC_068999.1:11653834-11654359 GCF_001194135.2 Octopus bimaculoides | reverse complement strand
TATATATATATATATATATATATATATTCATATAGAGATGCGTACAGGTACATATATACACATACACGTAATCATAAAAGGCGTGTATGCTAATGCGCAGTGTACGTGCGTAGGCGAATGTGCGTATGTACGTACGGGGTGTGATATTCTCTTTGTTTTATTTTCCATGCTCGTGAGGTGTGCATAGTACATTCGCTAGTCAGCTCTTCATACCAGTTATGAATCGAATGACACGTGCCAAGTGAGAACCCCAAGGGTTAATGTGAGTCAAAACTGTAGACGTGACTTTATAGGAAATAGCAGAAAAGGGCAGTGGGCAAGCCCAGTCGAACTCCCCGACACGTAACTACGAGATGATGAAGGAGTAAATACATAAGCATGTTTATGTAATTATACAAATCATATATATGAAGGCTTTACATACACACACACCCATACATACATATAACATATATACATACATATATACATACATGCATTCATGTATATATATATATATATATATATATATATATATATATATAT
>NC_068999.1:11649991-11652848 GCF_001194135.2 Octopus bimaculoides | reverse complement strand
ATATATATATATATATATATATACAATATAATATAATATAATATAAATGATATATATGCATAAATATATATGTATATATATATATGTGTATACATGCATATAATGATATATATATATGTATACATGCATATACTGATATATATACATGTATACATGCATATAATGATATATATATATATATGTATACATGCATGTAATGATATATATATATATGTGTGTATATGTGTATATATATGTGTGTGCGTTTATGTGTATATATATATGTGTGTGTGTGTGTGTCTGTGTGTGCGTGTGTGTGTATAATTGATGAAGGGAACGGAAGATAGATTTAGCACCAGTTTTTATTCAGTACGAAATTCGTTTCGACCCGTCCTTCAACTGTCCAATAAGGGTAGGATCTTGTCCATATAATTGTGTCGTATCAATTGGTGAAGTTTGTGCCACATCAGGCACATATCCAAAGCTCTATTGGTCTTCAAATGTGTTGGCCTTGTGTCAAATTTTGTAACAAATATCACTAACAAGTTCAGATATGACATAAAATGATTTTTTTTTAGCATAGTAAAATGTTGGTATGCCAGTCTATCCGAAACGCACATAAGCGGGTTAGATACTGTATAATTTTCCATTCATTGTGCTATTGATTCGTATTTCTCGACATTATTTAATTCATATTGTGACTGAAATACAGATTTATAAATTCGACAGATAAAGGTAAGCGACTTTGTTTCCGATACAAATGGAACTAACGTAATGCGTTACACAACTTTAAAGTTTCTTTGAATGAACGTGGAAGAGGGATTAAAATATACTATACACATTTTTCATTGAGTCCAACTCAGTCGTCTTATGAGTTTACTTACCATTTTATCCAGTTTAAGTCATCTCTCAACGTACCGTGCTCGTAAGCAGCACAAATTTATACGAGTATTTTGCTACTTGGTCGCACTGTTATTACTTGGCTGTGTTATTATGTTATGGAACAGTTTGGTCTCAGTGATGCTTAATTCCTCTTGATACAAAACACAGTGACAAATTATTTCATATTCAGACGATAGCAAAAAAAAAAACAGGTTATAGACATAAGCAAAATCTTCATTGAATCACACCATGCTGTTTTATATAATTAAAGATTACATCATTTATAGTAGTCTTGCATAATGCTACATTAAATGCGATGTTTAGACCCTGAATGAATTTGATCATCATTATGCTGGATCGGAGTTGATCTAGGATTAAAAGACAACTCTAACATAATTCAATCTAACTTTATGATCTAATAGGTTAAGGCGTGGCTGTATGGTAAGATGTCTGCTTTCCGACCACATGATTCCTGATTCGGTTCTACTGCGTTCTGCTGCGTGTCACTTTAGGTGAGCGTCTTCTACTATAGCATCGGGCTGATTTAAGTTTTCTGAGTATATATGGTAGACGGAAACAGAAAGAAGGCCCTCATATGTATGTATATATCTATCTATGCGTATATGTGTCAGTGGTCGGCCATAAAATTACATCCTTTTTTTTTGTTGTCCAATTTGCATATCTGCTGTTCAGTTACACAAGTACCTACATATGTCACAGAATATAAAACAAAAGCACAAAAGAATTGAAAATTATACATTGTCTGATTAGCTTTCGCGCGTTTCGGATAAATTGGCATTTCTAAATTCTGTTATGCATTAAATACGCAGTTAACCGATCCCAAATATGATCTACTACGATTATACTGATTGAGAAATTTAATATGATCCTATCCAAAGTAATACTACATTGCTTGGAACAGAGAAAATTTTAAAGAAGACATAGTTTAGTCATGGAACCATAAATCGAATGCAAATAGAATACATCAAAGCAAAACGGCCACAAATATTTGCATTACGATTTAGGACCTATGGAGATGAAGATAGCTGTATCCAGAACAGACTTACTTTCTCTCAAAGAGAGATTTGAGGAAAGATTTAATTTACACAAGAGAATTAAATTTGATAATCTGGCGTATGGATTCAGAACCCAACTAGAAAAACAACAGTGGAATTGAATCAATATAACCGCAGTCCAATAACCGAAACAAGTGTAAGACGGAAAAAAGTAAATAATATAAAGATATTCGTCACTAGAAGACATCTAGTAAGCAAAAAATATTTTAGTTTCATTTGCGTTTTAAATCAGGGAATTGTGACAAAGATGTGGCAGGATCTTCAAAACTGGAAATATAGATTTTTTTCCTCTATGCTAGATTAATTATATCTTCTTTCTCTCTCTCTCTCTCTCTCTCTCTCTCTCTCTCTCTCTCTCTCTCTCTCTCTCTCTCTCTCTCTCTCTCTCTCTCTTTATATATATATATATATATATATATGCATACATAAATACATAGTGAACCATACACGGATAAGTTCATAAATAGACACATATGCAAGTATTTAGTTATCTATCTCTCTATTTCGATATATAAACACAAACACACACACACACGCTAACACACGAAAACACACACACAAATACACATGCACACACAGACACATCAATACATATATACGTGTTTGCATATATATATTCATATTTTCTCAATACATTCTTCTACAGCAGTCGTATACATGACTTTGAACGTAATACTATTGCAATGAAAATATTTTTCAATATTAAACACTCTACGCAATACATGTGCTTACGCAATCGTGATATTATCTTACACGATGCCTAATGAATGCAATTTCAAACACTCGCCATATATACACACGCACACTGATACATACATGCATTCTTACTTGTACACATACAAACACACACACACACAACCATATACGCATATATACATATATATATTTGTATATATATATATATATATATATATATATAT
>NC_068999.1:11648289-11648931 GCF_001194135.2 Octopus bimaculoides | reverse complement strand
ATATATATATATATATATATATATATATACATGCACATATAGATATATTCATATATTCCTATATGTATGTATATGTGTAAAATATATAAATATACATACATATATACGCTCATATATATATATATACGTACAAATACAGACACACGTATATATGTTAAATGGAAGCATGTAATACTGAGTTGCTAATAATTTCGCTTACCAAGCATGAGATTCAAGTTCCAATCTCACTACATGTCATTTTTGCATTTATGCATTTTCGGTTATACTTCGTTGAAGGCAACATTTGTAACGGAAATTCAGCAGAGAAAACTATTTATGGAATTACACCAGAGTAAAAAAAAAAATCTACCTGTAAAGAATTATGGTGTTCTATATCGGCACTGAGTTCTATTTAAAGGTATACTCATCCATAGTCTATCCCTTACTCTATACATGATTTTTGAACCGGGGAATTCAACATACATACATGCATACATATATATCCGAGTACATAAATAGATATATCGATATCCGTATATGTATTATATGTATTTATCTCTTTATTTATCATACTCTCTTTCCGCCTTTTTGTCTTTTTGTCTCTCTGTCCATATATATATATATACACACATATATATATATATATATATATATATATATATA
>NC_068999.1:11645310-11646115 GCF_001194135.2 Octopus bimaculoides | reverse complement strand
ATATAATATGTATTGAAAATAGTTGAAAGATGGAATATGTTTGAAATAATAGACTCATGAAAGTGACGGTGATGCTCATGCTGTTGCTGCTGATGATGATGATGACGACGACGATGATGATGATGATGATATAAATCATGGCCATAATGACGATGATAATAATTTGCCAAAAGGACTAAAATTAAAAATAATAAAAACGAGAAAAATAATAATAATAATGAAAATATTAATGATAATAATAATAATAATAATAATAATAATAATAATAATAATAATAATAATAATAATAATCACAAGGATAATGATAGTAATAATAATATGGTTTATGACATTAAAAACAAATATAATTAAAATCATATAAACACACACACACACACACACACACACATATATAGTTAGATAAATGCATACCTACATATATAAATACATATATGCATATAAATATGTACATATATATATATATATAGTTATATATACATGCAAAAAAAATGTTTATACACACATAAATCTAGTGTAAGTATATAGGTATGGATAACTATAAATATGCACATGTGTATGTCTATATTAAACATGTACCTCCTGTGTGATAGTACGCGTGTATGTCCGTGTGTATGTGACTGTATGAACCTGTCAAATGATATGATAACGTAATGTATAGCGTATTAAAAAAGTATAAATTAAAGTTGAAAATATCCCCAATATGCAATTTGTATGGATGATTATGTTTGTGTGTGTGTGTGCTTGTGTGTTTGAGTGTGTGTATGTGTGTGTGCGTGTGTGTGTGTGTGTGCGTATGTGTATGTAT
>NC_068999.1:11644999-11645300 GCF_001194135.2 Octopus bimaculoides | reverse complement strand
GTGTGTGCGTGTGTGTGTGTGTGTGCGTATGTGTATGTATACGTACACGTACGAATCATGGCGATGTCTTGTACTCCGAGAAACACGGTTCTGTAATATCATGTTGGACAACCTGGACAAATTATTTAGCTTATTCAGATTACCCCGCACCATTCGAGGTTACCTGAACGGGTGCATAATGTACCACACGCCATATACCGAAGGCATTGCAAGGCAACCAGATATGAAGTGTTCTCCTCAAGTACACAACGAAATTTACGGGACCGGAATTGAAACCACGATGTCGGGTCTTGAGGGCATC
>NC_068999.1:11643842-11644528 GCF_001194135.2 Octopus bimaculoides | reverse complement strand
ATATATATATATATATATATATATATATTAACATATATATGTATATATATAAAGAAGTAATTTTAAATTCTCAATCGCAGAATAATGCTAATAATATAACCTGAACAGGATAAACTACCCCTATTTTGCAGAGTGTAGGTGGCTAGCTGTGGACTCGAACTCACATCCCCGTGATTACGCGTCACGATGCTTTGACTGATTAAGCTAAACTATCCACTACAAATTACTCTTATGTATGCGTTATTGTGCTGTTCCCACAACATTAGACCAGTTTAGCTTTTATTTCTAACAACGTAGGTGTCTTGACACCATTAATCGCATTTAGTGTCAATAGCATTTTTCGTTTCTGCGAACATGTTGCACATTAGGGATCTACTAAACGATCCATAAATTTTTATAGTAAATACACATCTGCTCACAGAGGATTAAGCCCAGCGCAGAATTAGCCGAACGATGGGTCCTTATTAAGGATTTCTCGAGCTGGTGTTTTTCCAGGGTTGCAGCCCCTGTGAGCTCTCATTCATGCACACATACATACACACACAGACTGACACACACAAACACATGTATGGAGACAAATTGGATAAGAAACGAGGTTGATTTGGCGTGATTTGAATTCGGGAGGCTAAGATCCCTAACAAATACACCGAAACGTTTTGAGCGACCCTTTAACTATTTTGCCAATC
>NC_068999.1:11640490-11643255 GCF_001194135.2 Octopus bimaculoides | reverse complement strand
ATATATATATATTCTCTAGATATTGGCAAACTTGAATCTAATCAACAAGGCTTGTTCATTAACCAAAACAGTTACAAGAAGAGCGTCAGCGTGAACTGCGACAATAACGAGAGACGAAAATTTCGTTTGATTAACTATAAAAAAAAAGCATATCTCTCTCTTTCTCTCTCGCTCTTCCTTATCTTGCCCGTCTCACTTTCTGTCAGTCTGTCTCTCTCTCCCACTCTCCCTGAACTTAACTCCGGTCTAATCAAAAATAATAACAAACAACAATAAGCAACATTAGAACAACAATAGTAGAAACATGCGTAATAACATCAATATTTAAAACTGGAAAATCTGCTTCAGATATTTTTTAGCGATTTGTTTTTTTTTCTGCTTTTAATTTTGTTTTATTTTATTTTATTTTACTTTGTCTGCTTGTTTAATTATTGTTGTTTTTGTTTTTGTTATTTTTTCCAAGCCAACTTTAGAACTTCATCTAGTCAGGTATTCATTAAATAAACAGGTAATGGACGTTTATTTATTGCTATGCACCAACAACTTATGTTTGCACCGACAGGACTGCGCTCGCCGAAACAGAAATAGCTGCACGTATAAATTTAGAGGCAGAAACAGTAGCAGCAGCGGGAACGCTTGTAGATGTTGATTACAAGAACATCATCATCAATAACCACAACATCAGCAACATCAACAGGAACAATACAGCGACACAAAAAATAATAAAAAAACAATTACAAGAGCAAAAGCAACAATAACAATAACAATAACAATAAAAACATCAGCAACGTGCCTGTGAGGTAGGTAGCTTGCTTACCAACCACATAGTACCGAGTTCAGTCCCACTGCGTGGCATCTTGGGCAAGTGTCTTCTGCTATAGCCTCGGGCCGACCAAAGCCTTGTGAGTGGATTTAGTAGACGGAAACTGAAAGAAGCCCGTCGTATATATGTATATGTATATATATATGTGTGTTTGTGTGTCTGTGCTTGTCCCCCTAGCATCGCTTGACAACCGATGCTGGTGTGTTTACGTCCCCGTAACTTAGCGGTTCGGCAAAAAGAGACCGATAGAATAAGTACTAGGCTTACAAAAAATAAGTCCTGGGGTCGATTTGCTCGACTAAAAGGGCGTGCTCCAGCATGGCCGCCGTCAAAAGACTGAAACAAGTAAAAGAGTAAAAGCGTAACAACGATGATGACGACAATATCGGCTGCTTCTGCATCGGCAGCATCAGCAGAATGCCAAAGTGCAACAACAGCAAAAAACAAGGAAAGTTACAAGAAAATCCAATGGAACTGAAGATCCACATCAACAACAAGAATTAAAACAACAACGAGAAAAGAAGAAAAGAAAAATTGAAAAAAAAAAAAACAATGAAAAACAAAACGACAACAATTACAACTACAACAAAAATGACGACAAAGGCAACAGCAGCAGCAACAGCAGAAGCAGCAGCAGCTAAGCATGAAAAAGAAAACAATGAACAAAAACACTATAACTGCAATGAAAACAACTGCGATCACAGCAACGGGAAGAACAACAACACGGCGTCAATAGCAACACGAATGGTAACCATAACAACGGCAGCAACGCCGATAAGAATTATTTTCTACTCTAGGCACAAGGCCCGAAACATTTTAGGGGAGCGGTGTCAGTCGATTAGATCGATCCCAGTACGAAAACAGGTACTTAATTTATCGACCATGGAAGGATGAAAGGCAAAGTCGACCTCGGCGGAATTTGAACTCAGAACGTATAGACAGACGAAATACCGCTAAGCACTTCGCCCGGCGCGCTAACGTTTCTTATTTCTTTACTGCCCACAAGGGGCTACACACAGAGGGGACAAACAAGGACAGACAAACGGATTAAGTCGATTACATCGACCTCAGTACGTAACTGGTACTTATTTCACGGACCCTGAAAGGATGAAATGCAAAGTCGACCACGGTGGAATTTGAACTCAGAACATAAAGACAGACGAAATACCGCAAAGCATTTCGTCCGGCATGCTAACGTTTCTGCCTGCTCGCCGCCTTACCGATCATAAGAATTGCTTCTGTTTAGTTACTCGGCCAGCAATCTTGAGGAAGAAGGGTTGGTCAATGACATCGACGCCGATAATTTACTGGTACTTATTTTTACGGGCGCCCAGGGATGCAAGCAGTTGTTGCCCTCGGCAGGATTTGAACTAAAAACCGTAACGATTCGAAAGAATTACTGAAACGCATTTTGTTCCTGCTATCCTCTGAATAGTTTTAAATTTCGGCACTAAGACAGCAGTATTGTAGAAGGCGTGAAGTTGATTAGATCGAACCAGTGTTTCACTGGTACTTAGGTAGAATTTGAACTCAGAACGTAATGACGGACAAAATACCCGGCGTGCTAATGATTCTGCCAGCTCACAGCCTTAACATACTGGATAATAATTAATTATTTATCGGAATAGGGCAACAGGACAACGCCACATTATAACTCCTGAAGACGTTCATTATATTCGTATAAAATTGATAAGGAATGAAAGGTGTAGGTGACGGTAAATGAGATGAAATGCATATATAACTCGCAAAAGGTGTGAATAGATGGATGAGGAAGCTATTGGGATACAAAGCAGCATCTAACTAGGGCCAATCAAGAGATCCACCTCAGTGAGGATCATTCTGCATTTACTTGACAAACTCCTACATTATTCCATTCCTCGTAGCATCTTTCTCAAAAGTTATATACGTATATATATATATATATATATATATATATATATAT
>NC_068999.1:11635881-11639851 GCF_001194135.2 Octopus bimaculoides | reverse complement strand
AACCCGCAACCATATATATATATATATATATATATATATATATTTAATACACACACCCTCGTATCATTTTGACATAATAGCGGTGTGCTGGTAGATCATTTAGCGAGTCGGAGAGAATGCTAAGAGCCATTTCGCCTGTTTACGTTCTGAGTTCAAATTCTACGAAGGTCGACCCCAACTTCAATTCCTTTCGAGGTCGATATGATGTAAATGCCGGTTAAGCAGCGGTGAGGTCCATGGCGCGTAGCACTCTCCACAGAAACACCAGGCTTTCATGCCTTTGATAGAAAAAAAAAAAAATTAGTGTTCCATGATGAGACATCCAAATGCAAATATGCAAATTAGACTAAATACTAACGTTCTCATCGAAATATGTTAGGCTGCTTTGTGAACAACCGTACTTCACTGTTCACTGGTGACTTAAAACAGCCACATCTTCTATGATGGATATACAATAATACATGAAACGCTCTGTCATGGGACTTGATCCGTCTTTTTTATGCATATCGGTATTATGAGAGGAATGAGTCTACTTTTGTCGGTAATACACAGTGAGGATTTATAATACTTGAATATATTTTGTATTCTTTTGATATACGCTTTACCGTACATAGATATAGCTTTGCTTAATTGACACACACATACACATATATATACGTATGTGTATATGTATAGACACATAAGCACACACACACGTATATATGTATATATATATATTTGTACATGTATATATATATATATATATGCCTACATATATATATATACCTACATATATATATATATATATACATATAAAAATAATGTGTATATACACATGTATATTACGCATGTAAATACACATATGATGTAAATACTATATAGATGCGTGTATATATATATGTTTGTGACTCTATGTACGTGTCTGCTTATTTTCATTTGTATATGTATATATTTATAAATATACATATATGAGCGTTCACGCGCGAGTATGTGTGTGTGTGTTTGTGTGTGTGTGTTTGTGTTTGTGGGTGTGTGTGTGTGTGTGTATATGTGTGTCTGTGTTTGTGAATGAGAATGGGGTGTGCGCGGCTGTGTTTGTATGCGTGTGTATAAATTATATCTGCCTTGTGTGTTCAATTGCCCGCTGTACTGCAGTGAATGTATTTTAAGATCGTTTTTAGATGGAATTATTTGTTTGATGGTTGGTCGGTGATTGTGGCTTTAAAAGCGGTGGAAATCTCAATGTTTTGAAATAGAAATAGAAAAAAAAAAAAAATTCCTAAAGTAAATACTTCCATTATTTTCTGTGATTGCTTCTAGCAATTTCTGCCATTCCTTGCGGCAATGTTGTTGATATAGTTCCTCTTGTATTATGAGCTTTTGCGCGCCGGCAGCGCGCTAACGCTGTCTCTTGAGTGCTTTTGCCGTTCATATTATCGCTCACGTTGTTGTTTCACTGGTTTTTGTCTTTCGTTCTTGGCGGTGAAGTTGTCTTCATTTTTATTGTCATTACCGTTGATGTTGTTTAACCCCAGGTAAATTCCGATCCAGTGGATCTATGACTGCATACATTCCATCTATTACCAGCTGGTATTTTGTTTATTTGAAGAGAATCCATGAGATAATTATTCACAATCTCCTTCCTAGTAAAAAATGTTTCGATTTCAGAGATATTTGGCTGTTATTTCTAACATCACATGCAAAGATTCCTTCCTTCGTTGTTTATGTTATGTTTAATGATTTTTTCGTTGGTAGTGGCGTCATTGTTTTTGCTATTTAAATTTAGATTTGCCGTTATCAATAATAGCGCTAAAATTGTTTCCAGCCGACCATCTTATTTTTTTATCTTATATTCTCAATCGCATGTATATCATCCAATATTTCCTTCCGCATTTAAAGTTGTCAGTATGTGTATGAAGGTATTAAGATTATATAACTAACAGCACCATTTTGCTAGCGTCTTCACACATTCGTTCAAATATTGGTGCTGTTTTTGTAGTATGCGAATATGTAATATTGTTCTGAAAACGCTCTTTCTACCGGATAGAATATTGGCTGAGGATTCTAAATTTATAAGTTCAATCCTGGGCCAGGCGGTGCGATATCTCCTTGAGCAAGGCACTAGATCCTCGATATAGGAGTTAATTCGTTCCTGGAGAAAGTTCTTAAAGCGAAAACGCGTAAACAAAATAAAACCCGTAAAAGCTCGTAAACCCGGCGTCACCTAAAGCGGCTTCTCGTAAACTGAGGTATTACTATATATTCGGACATATATACAAACATTCATACACACATATGTATCTATAATACAAGTATATAACCAATTGTTAATATGTATATATATATAAGTGTGTCTGTGTGCGTGCGAGCGCTCGTGTGAGCGTACTTAAAGTTTGTAGGATATTTTTATGTAAGCATAAATATTAAGATTATTTCTTGAAGTCAGCTATAATATTCTTCGAGTTTAACCCAGTGCACTCTTTCTTGTGTATGGCATTATATATATTTTCAGAGGCAACTTTGTATATAGTATACTGCTTAATACCTTCTGGTTAGTTTGGGTTTACCGATTTCATGTGAAATGACGTTCACATCGTTATGAAATAACAGATAGCTTAGACACCATTTTGGATATTCATGAATTTCATTTTTTTTTCCACTAAGTATTTTATAGCTCTCTTGATCCTGGAATGCAATAGCATAATCTTCCAACTGGGATTTGAAATAACATTCTGTAGGTCTAATGGAGATAATATTTCCTCTTAATTTGACTTGAAACGTACGCATGCATGATAGACACACCCACACAAACACAAACACACACACACGCACACATACGCACACACACATATGTATTGTATGGAGAGTATTCTGTTTCCATGTCAATGTTGAATTAAGTAAGTCGACAGAACCTGAGGCTTTGTGAGAGGTAAATGGGTATTAAGCTCTTCTTAAGAAGTTCATAACAGACCTTTTTCTCTTGTTCTCTTTTAACCACTTGCCTGGGTTCTATATACTTGTTTCAATAATTTAACAGATGCTACCCGTTTGATAGAATGTGAGATAAAGACGGCGAGCTGGCAAAATCGTTAGCAAGCCGGGCGAAGTGCTTAGCGGTATTTCGTCTGCCGCTACGTTCTGAGTTCAAATTCCGCCGAGGTCGACCTAACCTTTCATCCTTTCGGGGTCGATAAATTAAGTACCGGTTATGCACTGGGGTCGATGTAATCGAATTTATCCCTTTGTCTATCCTTGTAGGTCCCCTCTATGTTTAGCCCCTTGTGGGCAATAAAGAAATAAGAATGTGAGACAACTTATGCTGACCTTGATGCACCTTTCTAATAAAGCTGCTTCTGTATCCTAAATTATATTATCAGGACCAGTTTTGCAAATATATTTCGAGGTACCATCTTGTTTCAGCGGCGGGATTGAAAATACATTTTATTAGAAGTTTGGGCTAACATTTTTGGGTTTCTAAATCTTTATTCACAGCAGCATTATATTATATATTTTTCTCAAAGTCTCTGTATTTGTTGTACTGATTTTGTACCACAGGAGTGATAGGGAAAACCACTAATGCAAAATTGTTGTAATTGCGAGAGAGTTTCTCCGTGTTCAGATGTCAAATATGAACATTTCTTTTGGCAAATTACATCAGCATATCACTTAATAATGATGATATTGTAACTAAATTTAGTTGCTTCACGGCATTGTTAATACATTTCTAGTGTAGATATTTTGTTCGTATCAAGACAAATTTAAAATTTCGTTGGTGCATCTTGCCAGAGTAGGGTCCTGAATACGGACGAGTTGGATTTTGTTATAGAAACACTCAGAGGATGTATTACCAAAAATAAACAAAAGCATAGACAGACTGTCACCTTGGAATATTGCACTTGAAATATTTAACATTTTAGCTAACCATTCACTTGTCAATAACAAATATGTATACATAAATCTATACACATATGCATACATACATACATACATA
>NC_068999.1:11628539-11631039 GCF_001194135.2 Octopus bimaculoides | reverse complement strand
TTTCAGTTTCCGTCTACCAAATCTACTCACAAGGCTTTGGTCGGCTCGAGGCTATAGTAGAAGACACTTGCCCAAGATGCCACGCAGAGGGAATGAACCCGGAACCATGTGGTTTGTAAGCAAGCTACTTACCACGCAGCAGCTCCTGCGCCTATGTACATAAATCTTATGTACATAAATCTTATGTACATAAATCACATATTTTTGTGTGAGCGTGCGTTCGTTTATGTGTCTCTGTTTGTACGCTTTTATAGGTCCAATATGACCATATTTAATATACACCGAATATGAAACAGAAGTGAAATATCTGCCAAATGTCACCAGCCCTTTGCTCTTCAGACAAAACCACATCAAAGATTTCCTTCAGCTGACACCGAAAAAACTCATATTAGAAATTAGTTTTATTTACATTTTCCAGGGCAGATTTAACTACCCATATCTAACTAATCACATTAAACTATATCTTTCTGTTTTACAAGTTATTTTTATTTACAAATATGTTTTTATGGATAATCTTTAAAAATTATAAAAGAAATTTATACATAGCATATTAAGAATCTAATATATTGGATTATACTAAACTGAGAAGTTGTGTTGCCAGCTGTGCCGCAATTTCATAGCATTTAAGTTATAGCTGGCAGAAACGTTAGCACGCCGTGCGGAATGCTTAGCGGTATTTCATCTGCCGTCACGTTCTGAGTTCAAATTCCGCCGAGGTCGGCTTTGCCTTTCATCCTTTCGGGTTCGATAAATTAAGTACCATATACGCACTGGGGTCGATGTAATCGACTTAATCCCTTTGTCTGTCCTTGTTTCTCCTCTGTAAGTTCAGCCCCTTGTGGACAATAAAGAATTAAGAATCGTTAGCACGCCGGGCGATATGTTTAGCAGTATTTGGTTTGTCTCTATGTTCTGAGCTCAAATTCCGCCGAGGTCGATTTTGCGTTTTATCCTTTCGGGATCTATAAATTAAGTACCAGTTGTGTACTTGGGTCGATCTAATCGACTGGTCTCCTCCTCCAAAATTTCGGGCCTTGTGCCTAGAATAGAAAAGTATAACATAATTCCTAAAATGTGTATTTTCGGTGTCAGCTGAAGCAAACCTTTATGTGGTTTTTTTCTGAAGAGCAAAAGACTGATGAAATTTGACAGATATTTCACTTCTAATTCATATATATATACGACGGGATTCTTTCAGTTTTGGTCTACCAAATCCACTCGGAATAACAACAGATAAAGGATAGTATAGCTACACGCCACAGAAGGTCACAGAAAAGTAGAAAGCAACCATACTATGAGATATACCAATAGAGAAATTAAGGCCAATAGGCCAGATATAGTTGTCAGAGATCATGAAGGAAAAAATTCTTTTTAATACCAACAGATGACAACGTTTCGCTAAAAGACATGGAGAAACTTTCAAAATGCAAAGATCCGGAAATAGAGGTAACTCGAATGTGGAATCTAAAAACATAAATAATTCCTATCATAGTGGGCGCATTAGGTATGATAAAAAAAAAAACATTCAAACAAATACATAACAAAATCACTAGGACTTACAAGTATATATAACCCACAGAAAACAGCACTACTAGACACAACACACATCTTACGTAAAACTCTTTCAATGCATTGAAAATAAGATCACCACAACAAACCACATCACATACTCTAGTCACACAGAGCTGCGCTCGGTAGTGCAGTGAAAGCACGCGATTAAAATAATACTAAATCATAATAATAATAATAATAATAATAATAATAATAATAATAATAATAATAATAAAAACGAGCATCATGATGTTGATAATGATGAGGATTTACTATCCGTGCAAACTGGTTGGGAATGAATTAAAGTGCATACTGGAGACAGCGAATCTAATTCTGGAACAAAGAACTTGTTTTGAAGTTATCACCTAAAATAGAGAGAAATATTTAAATATTAATGGTGACACTTTTATAATCCGGAATTATGTGTACTTTAAATATATCTGTATATCCTAATGGTTTCCTATCGGTAGTAAATCGTACGTGAAAGCTGTCGATCCCCCTACGTATTATTTTAGAATAGATAGATAGATAGATAGATAGATAGATAGATAGATAGATAGATAGATAGATAGATAGATAGATAGATAGAAAGATAGATAGATAGATAGATAGATATACAGACAGACAGACATACTGATACATAGATAGATAGATAGATAGATAGATAGAAAGATAGAAAGATAGATAGATAGATAGATAGATAGATATATAGAAAGATAGAAAGATAGATAGATAGACAGACAGACAGACAGACAGACAGACAAACAGACAGACAGATAGATAGATAGATATATAGATAGATAGATAGATAGATACATTTCTTTTATTAGCCACACAGGGCTCAACGAAGATGGGACAAATACAATGTAGAGCTTTTCTTTTTGGGAGGGGGAAGGAAGGAAAAAAAAAAAAATTGTGGTGTCGATCAAAAGGGATCGTAGGAAGGGAA
>NC_068999.1:11626283-11627687 GCF_001194135.2 Octopus bimaculoides | reverse complement strand
TAGAAAGATAGATAGATAGACAGACAGACAGACAGACAGACAGACAAACAGACAGACAGATAGATAGATAGATAGATAGATAGATAGATAGATAAATAGATAGATAGATAGATAGATAAGATCGTTGTAACTCAATACCGAGTAATACCGTCGCTTAATTATTGTCTCTATCCAGTTACTCTATCCACATTACAATTTCAGTTAATACATGAGATTATTGGGGCCTTCAGATATGTAACACACTGCCTAAATACAAATCCCTTTATACGTACATACGTACGTATAAAAGGATTTGAAACTGGTGTATATAAGTTTTAGAAATAGCAACCAAATTTCTGTGGAACCACAATCCTCTGCCTTTGTCTATGGAGTTAACTGTTATGGTCATAAGCTTATATAAGAAGTGGTAGATTCAGAAGACGCGACAATGAACACATCAAGATCAACAAGACGAACATTTAATGAGATAAGAAGCTATAAAGTGTTTGTGTCAATGTTATTATACTATTATAATTGATTTTTGTTTTATTAAAAGAAATTACGATTTGTTGAATTGTGCATAGGACAAGTACTCAATCAACATGTCTTAATTATAACATTTTCTATGGAATAAGCATAGCTTCATTACTACAATGTGTTTGATTTCTTTTGTTTGTATATGCAAACATGCATATATACATTCATACACAAGCAGACAAATACACATACATATACATACACAAACACGTATGTAGATATATATATATATATATATATATATATATATATATATATATGAAGTTTCCCGTTTTACTGGCGAAGAGCTAAGGTCGAAACCTCACACTATTCTCCATCTAAAACTTACCGCTAACTATACTGGAAAAACAGTGGCTTATCTTCTACAGATATTGAATAACTTTGACTTACGCTGCTGTGATGTAACTGCTAACATTCTAAGATTTATGTATGTGTGGTATCTTTTAATACAATTGTACGTAGTGATGTTTGTTTATACGTATATAGATGCGTACGCATACAGAAACATACAAACACAAACGCACGCACATATATCTTAAAAATGAAATATGAAGACATCATGTAATGACTTTCACCAGCTTACAGCTGTTTCTACATTAACATGCAATGCACCCATAACATATTTCTTGCGTATCAGCTCGTGCCTTCGTCTGAGTATAACATCTTAGGTACAGTTTTATATGGGAAATCATGTATATGTACGATTGTGTACTTAAAAGATCCTGGTTTTCAAGGCATCACAAAAGACTTGGTTGGAGTCCAAAACATTCAATGCATTTTAAAGAGTTTAGAAAAACTGAAGGACCACTGCAAATAAGTGTGAGAATCTGAAAAGGAAATATGATCAGTAAAACCATAATTAACTGATCCTCCTGTATTTTCTTTTAC
>NC_068999.1:11617038-11625723 GCF_001194135.2 Octopus bimaculoides | reverse complement strand
TTATAAACATATAAGAAACAGAGGATAGAGTTTAAATCTAAAATACCACTCCCAGAAATTTGTAGATATAAATTATAAATAAATACATACTTACGTATACACACAAAACACACACACACACACGCATATATACACATACATACATAAAGCACACACACACACACACACACACACACATATGTATATATAAATACACACACATATACACCTATAAATTTAAGACACGTTATATGGATTCAACTCATCCACTTGTACTCATAACAAAAGACCTCTATCATGTATCATACTACAAACTATATAGTATATAGGATACTGTACTAGTTAAAACTACTACTAAAAGATTATTTGCAAAAGCAGATATATAAGTTATTTTATTATTATCAAATATGATGAAATAAATTATATTGTCATGCTTTAAGTTAAGGAAGATTTGTTGTGATATGTGGATTTTCCAACTGTTACATAAATTTCATTACACTATTTCTCTTGGCATTTATAATTTATATACATATATATATACCCCTACATACTTTGCTTTTCTATTTAAAATGTGGTACGTCTTCTATCGGTGCCATTTGAGGAACCTGTACTTTACGGGGATCTAAAGAAACCGAGAACGGTTGTCAAGTGGTGTGTTCGGGCTAAATTTGGCGATTTTTAGGGAGCAGCTTGATGTATTTGAACACTGTGAACGGTGTCGGATAGCATAAACATATAGGCGAAAAAAAGTTAGCAGACATGGTAAATTCGATGCAATCTGAATACTAGAAAAGAGTTATCTGAGTCACGGGGTATCAAAATACTGACACTGTTTCTACTGCTCCATGCTCTGTGGATATTGCAAAGACTGTAAGATGTGACTCAGACATCATGAAAACCAGGTTCTTTGAAACTATGATAGTCCTTCTGGTAGTGCAGTGAAGGTGATGCCATGCTGAACCAGGTTTTAGGCTCAGTTCAGACGGTTATGTAAAGCTGCCGGAGTTTGTGATCAAACTCTGACAGGAAAGGATGGCTACTAGCCCTAACTTTAAAAATTGTCAGAATTGATTGTCGAAAGATTTCTAGAATTTCACTAGCCTAAAATTTTGGCTTCCTAATTCCACCATTTGCAATTCCCTTGGATTACAATGTGTGGACTGTGGTCGAGAATGACATCAGTCACTCTGCCGGAAACAACAAAGCCAGGATCGAGGAATCTTTTGAAGATCTTCCCAGGGATACAATAAGGAACGCATGCACTAGGTTCCGGAATCGTTTGAGAGTGTGGTAGAAATTGGAGGCGGCTACATTGAGTAAACTGTTATTCCGTTGTTATAATTTTGCTGATAGTATTGGACGAGTTTTTCTTTTCGTTTTATGTAAACTATGAAATTCAGCCCAATCACTTTGCTTATTTGTGTGTATGTATATAATTTAGACGGGCTTTCAGACAATTTTCGTCAAGCAAATTCAACTTCAAATCTTTGATCGTTTCTTAGTGATAGCAGACGACACACATGTTCAAGGTGTTATACAATGAGACTGAAGCCAAAACACGTAGTTTCAAACTGAGTTTCTTAACCATGGTGATTACGTAGATGACAAATAACTAACCGTACTCTCACTCTCATAGATTAGACACAAACATATAAGAAATTATATTCCTCACGAGATCTGGTTCGTATTCATATCGATAACAAGGTAAACCTAACAGAATATTGAATAATATTCTATGATCACAATCGCATCTTAGAATCTGCGTCACAAATTATGCATATATCATCTAGTCAGCAACTGCAAACACCATGAAAATCTACAAATACACAGCTTGTAAACCTAATCACAAATCCAGGTAATTATTACCAAACAGTCTGTCCGAAGCTGCGTGGATCCAGAATTTACTAAGAAGCAAGAAGAAAAATCTCAACAGTCACACTAATTTAGAAATTGTAAATGTATTTTGTTTTTTTATTCCGAATCTCATTGTTTGGGACAGAAAAAATCACTAGACAGGAAGTCGACATGCCACCTGAGTAGATTAAATGCAACGTGACTTTGCGAGGTTTCAGATGCGATCTTTCGTTGCGTGTTCAGCGTAGACCTAGATTACGGACTAAGCTTGGCTTAGTTTGGTAGGTTTATGTCTGTATACGTATATATACGCATTTTTATATACACATATATCTACCAATTTATGTCGAACTCTGGCAGGCGCTTGATATATATACATATGTGTGTCTGTGTGAGTGAGAGAGAGAAAGGGTGTGCGTGCGTGCATGTGTGTGTGTGTGCGTGTGTGTGTGTGTGCTTGTGCGTGTGTGTGTGTGCTTGTGCGTGTGTGTGTGCGTGTCTGTATACGTGTATAACTGCTGTGGTCTTTCCAGGTTTTTTATGTATCAATCGCACATTAGTAGTCTCAATGTCACACTCACACACACCTATATGCACACGCACACATACAAAAATATATATACATATATATATATATACATCGATAGATACATAGATATACAGACATACAGGGCGTGCTTTCGTTCTCCTTCTCTCCCTCTCTCTCCACACTCTCTTTCTCTCTCTCTCCCGCTCTCTTTCACGCACCTACACATACCAGAAGAACAATACGCACAAACTCATGAAAATTCATACACACAGGTACACGTTTATACTATTTCATAGATATATATTTTCCACTCGAGGATATTGTTAGAACGTCTACATCAAATCCTCTGTGAGGTGTACGCATATAACATTCCTGAGACAGAAAATAAATAAAGGTGTACTCTTAGAGAGGTCACATCTGTGGCCCACCAATAACCTTGTGGTTACTTTTCCCCAGTCTTCCTTACGAAAACCATAGACTGGATTCTTAGACGAGGCGGCACGTTTTTTTATCTTTGAGCAAGTGACACTATCTCGTGTAGATCAATTTTGCTCAATGAATAAAGAGAACCAGCCGATTTCTGGTGCAGCCCTTCCTCCCTGCAGCTGTCTCGTCACTGATATTCAGCTCGTTACTTGGTACAATGGTCGACAGGGTGTGGAGACGTGCAAGCGACAGCACAGGAACCCAGAGCAATTACGAACGCATGGTACTCTTTGTGTTTTCAAATTTTTGACAGGTCAGCAATTTTAGGACGGAGTTAGTAAGTAAATTACATCGATCCCAGTGCTCAACAGGTATTTATTTTATCGACCCTGAAAGGAAGAAAAGCAAAGTAGACCTAGATGGCATTTCGACTCAGAACGTAAAGACGGACGAAATGCTGCTAAGCATTTTGTCCGGCATGCTAACGATTCTGCCAGCCCGCTGCTTCGAATGATGCTCTAATTACTAAGTCATAAAGCGGCGAGCTGGCAGAAACGTTAGCACGCCGGACGAAATGCTTAGTGGTATTTCGTCTGTCTTTACGTTCTGAGATTAAATTCCTCCGAGGTCGACTTTGCCTTTCACCCTTTCGGGGTCGATAAATTAAGTATCAGTTACGCACTGGGGTTGATGTAATCGACTTAATCCCTTTGTCTGTTCTTGTTTGTCCCCTCTATGTTTAACCCCTTGTGGGCAATAAGGAAATAAGAAAAGATAGCACGCCGGGCGAAATGCTTAGCAGTATTTCGTTTGTATTTACGTTCTGAGTTCAAATTCCGCCGAAGTCGACTTTGCTTTCATCCTTTCGGGGTCGATAAATTAAGTACCAGTGTTACATTAAGTACCAAACTGTTACATGTCCCAGAGCTTACATTTTATTGAGGTCTTCACTGGAGAATTCCAACTGAACTCCTTTTTATTATGAGTGGCTATGGCTTCGACCATATTGTTGGTTCTTATTTCTCAGTGCCAGTGGTCGTGCGAGCTGTCACACTGGCCGGTCTGGAACGATCACGGATGTGTTTCAAGGTGATGAAGTAGTCCTGCCTAAGCGTGGTCACCCGGGGGCGCCCTCTGCGGGTACGGTCTGCAGTACTGTTGGTGTTATTGTAAGATTGTTGCAGGTGATAACTGGTGTTAAGATTGACATTGTAAGTCTTCGCAACAACCTAGGCACGCTGCCCTGCTTGCATCGGCCGATATTAGCTTGTCCTCTCTTCGCTGCTGACAAACGGATAATACCTGATCCGTCCAAATTACAAATGATAGGAACGCCGTTCAAGCTGATTTTTATACCTATAACTTCCTCGAAATGCACGTGCATTACGGCTTTCATGGCAATTATTTGCAGCTGCTAACCACAGCCTTCAACGCAGCTGCGATTTGGCGTCTTGTTTCAGGGAAAGTTGAACAGACATAAATAGACAATCGAATCGAAAAGATCTTTCAAGATTGTGTCGTCAGCATGGCCGCCGCTCGATGGCTGAACCAAGTATAAGAATTAAGGAGTAATACACTTATTTTGGTACAAGGCGGGGTATTGCTTTCGGTTGCCATGATTTAGCTGAATCCTGATAAATCAATGTTTCATAACTTTAACGACCCTGGAAGAATGAAATGCACAGGATGACCAACAATGTTTGTTGTGAAGCAACACATAGAAGTGAATATATACTTTATCTGGTGAAGGATTATATTCCTTAATTGGATGCTTAATTAATTATTTGTTTTCTGTTATTTGGAGAAAAGAAATGAAGCGATTATTAATCTAGTCTCTTCAAAGAAATGGTGAATATATTAATGTCGCCAATAAACAGATACAGGAAGTTTATAAAAAAAAAAATCGATTTTGATATTTAACTAGAACACAATTCAACGATCACAGATTTGAGATCAAAAACATATGTGCTACGTAAGCTATAAAACAAACTCAGTATTTGTCTAGTACTTACTTTATCGATCTGGTAACCCTGAATATTAAACTACCCAAATTCAGGAAGTAGCACGTACAACTTTTATCGATCACTTTGAAAACTGCTCTCGTCTACTAGTTAAGTACTACCCTAAACTTAAGTAACCGATACATATTTTATGTTTCTGGGTAACTTGAAAGCTCATCCTAACCTCACTACTTCAATCGTACTTAATCCATAGGTATATGTATTCGGCGGATTTATCCCAAATTTACTATTGGTTTAGTACAAAATTTATTAATCAAAGAACTGAATGTTTAATCTAGCTTCAGTACGTACCTAGTATTGATTTTATCGCTTTCGGAATGCTTCAAAATATAGTTTAATGGAATTAAAAAGATACTAGTTAATTACTTATTATCTATAAGCTCCAGAGTACCATCTTACTGCTGTTACAAAGGTGTCTATGATCCGATGCGTATAGTAACTTTTTAATTTGAACAATAAACCTTTTAGCACGACAATTTCTCCAGATATGGTCCTTTGGTCTCTGATTATGGGCCCAAATCCTTCTCGGGCAAGGGACCATGAATTTATTTATTGCTTCCAATATTGGGATGACATATTTATTGTTTTAATGGTTGTGCATCGCAATGAAAGACGCTATCAGGCTACACACGGCTCCTGGCATTACGTAGTGGAATGAAGGAATAACATATTTCCATGCCTCGCAAGAAACAGAAGCACACTTGTATGAAGAAATTATTCAAGTCTTAGACTACCCACTTACATTCCTTCGCCATTTTACCATAAGGTGCAACCCTTGGTAATGGCCTTGATTGTTCAGCCTGAAAAGAGAACAAATGATATTTTAGTGTATCGGTATATGTATCTCGGGACATTTCCCTGCGAGGAACTATTATGATTAGACACCTGCAGCCGATACATACAAGCTGTTACGCGTAACAGCATTAACTAAACCTAAGCCTGATAATTAGAATATAATCAAGTAAAAACCTTCAGTCAGAAGTGCACTGATCAGTATCAAACTAAAGATACTACTACTACTACTACTACTACTACTACTACTACTACTACTACTACTACTACTACTACTACTATTGTTATTATTATTATTATTATTATTATTTGATTGAATTTGCACAGCTTCTAACGCTGGAGATGTATAACGGGGTCAACTGTTCACTACCAGTGAACTAAGGTAACACCCCTTTTTTTCGAGCACCATCTAGAGTATTGGAGCGGTTCCAAGCAGTGCTGTTTTCTGCAAGAGCTCCACTCTTATTGCAGCCCCTATTTGTTCCACGTACTTCTGAAGATTTTTGCTCGCTGTTTCCAGGGCTCCGACAATTATTGCTACTATTACCACATTTTTCAGCAACCACAACTGCTTAACCTCCCAAGCTAACCTGTTATATCTCTCGACTTTTCTTTCTTCCTTATCGCATACCTTGTGGTCAGCTATGTATCTTATATCTATAATCCATCGCTTGCTTTCACAATTAACACTATGTCTGGTATCTTATCTCTATCTCATGGTCGCACTGAATCATAAAATCGCAGAGGATCTAAGCATTATCATTTTCGATGATGCCTTCGGGTTTATGTTCGTACCAATTTTTTGCTCTGTCAAGTCTATACTTGTTGTAAAGTGTCCAATGGACAATCCTTGCTATATTTGACATTTCTTATATTCTTTCTGGGCTAGCGGCGTACATTGACAGATAATATGCCTTACGGTTTCACCATTTTGTCCACAAATTCTGAAGTAAAGACTTACTGACGTGCTGTCTATTCTGTATTCAATGTACTCTCTACATTATTATTATTATTATTATTATTATTATTATTATTATTATTATTATTATTATTATTATTATTATTATCGTTGATGTTTTTATTATTATTATTACTATTACTATTATTATTGTTATTATTATTATTATTATTATTATTATTTTTATTATTATTATTATTATTATTATTATTATTATTATTATTATTATTATTATTATTATTATTACTATTATTCCGAAGTAACCAACTGTAGGTAAAAATGCACCGGAGTCTTTAGTCATCTGTCAAGTCACAACTAGGACCTCAGACATATAATACCTTCCTTAAGATGTGCGCTGAGCCCAATAAGGCTGCTTTTTTGCACGACATAAATTTTGTTTGGGATTTCCAGTTGCTATAAGAAGTCTTGAAATTTCGATGGGATTGAGCCCAACGCTCCGATCACCACTGGTATCACTTTTACATTACCCTCTCGCATACTTGCCATTTCCAATTTCAATTTGGAGTACTTCGTAACATTTTCAACCTCTTTATTCACAACATTCATGTCATTTGGTATGGCGACATCAATGATCTGACAGTATTTGTCTCCCTATGCAATATGGCAAAATCCGGCCGACGTTATTCGATTACAGAATCCGTCTGAAAATCATAGTTCCAGAGTATCATTACTTTTCCATCCTCCTGCATAAATTTTCTTGGTACATGCTCATACCAGTTCTCTGTTACGTCATGAAAATACACACA
The DNA here is from genome assembly GCF_001194135.2 of Octopus bimaculoides. Classification (NCBI taxonomy): domain Eukaryota; kingdom Metazoa; phylum Mollusca; class Cephalopoda; order Octopoda; family Octopodidae; genus Octopus; species Octopus bimaculoides. The sequence continues at coordinate 11,618,397 of NC_068999.1, read as the reverse complement.
CTCTATCATGGCGACCTTTGTATTTTATTTGTGCAAGGTTCTCACATCCACTTACCAAGTGAGTCACATTTTCCACACTCTTTCCACAGAATCTGCATTTCATAAGTTTTATAGATGCTATACTTCACTGAACTGGTAGCGAGAGTCTGGTCTTGTGCAGCAATGATCAGGCTTTCGGTGGTACTCTTCAAATCACCTCGTATTATTATTATTATCATTATTATTATTATTATTGGCTTTTGTTTTGTATTTGTACAAGTTGGATCCAAGTCTCATCTAGACATCTCGAGAGACCACAAGTTTCAAATTCAAATTAGTGTTACGGCTGGGGTGTAATAGTTCTTTTTATTATTATTATTTTGCTCACAGTATTGTACGAGAGATTGTCTGAAAAAACAAGAAAAATTGAAGTTTGTTTTAAAAGTAATTTGATTATAAGATGATAGTGTGATCACAATTACAATTATTAGTGTTATTATTATTGACTGAGTCCGTAAAGTTCCAAACATGCTTGACAATGTGTCTTTGTTATATTTGTTGAAATTATTGAAATCCTTCCCGGTATAAATTTACTGTTCGCTCTTCAACGGTTAAAAATCTGCACAATTTAAAGCAATATCCGCCCACACAATCTGCCTCATGTTTTCTATGTTAGAAATCAATATTTGAATAAAATCAAGGGTTAAAGACTGCTAAAATCGATCTCATATCAGATAACTTGCCTCATATAATGCACATCGCGTCATTATGTTCACAGTTCAACACTTCCTCAAACGACATAGTAAGGAAATCATTGAAATAAGAATCGATCACATACTAATGATAGCGTTATCTTTACGGGAGACCGTGTGCCTTTACTTGTAATCAATATACATATTGATACATATACATCCAACGACATTTGGACCAGTTATAAATGGAGTGAGAAATGGCAGCAGACTTACACGGTTAACGGCAGATGCTTATCATGATTCATCGCGGCATTTGTTGCTCTTACTGATTATTGATACCAAACAGTATGTATAAATTAGTAAAACGCACCATGTGTGTCATATGCAAGCAAACATGCATGCGTAAATACATGCATGCATACGTGAACACATACATCATATATGTGTATGACTCTATATGTTTGGGTGATGAATGTATGTTTAGATCTCTCCCTCCTTACTGTATATATATATATATATATATATATATATAAATAAGCAACACGGATTTCAAAGGTAATTGCAGTACGCACGTTTCATGCTACTTCAATTTATTTAAGTAATGCGAGCATTACCGTAAATGCAATATGAAGATATTCGGGTGCCTACGCATAAGTACCATATTCAACCTTGAATCTATATCGAAACC
>NC_068999.1:11612168-11616919 GCF_001194135.2 Octopus bimaculoides | reverse complement strand
TATATATACATATATGTATGTATGTATGTATACATTCGCCACTACACACATTTTTTCTCTCCTTGTTTCTTTCCGTGTTCCCTTCTGTGGAAGAGCGCAGACTTGAAACGTTAAAGACGTTTCCAATTCCGTCGCATATATTATTCCCGCATTTATAGGCTTGGACATCCTGCACTTTCAACGGATCTTTGACGGTGTAAATCTTTCCGGTCGCAGACTACTTGCAGGAATTCTGCACTCTGGTCCATCCACCAGACCCAGAAACAAAAAAAAAATTAGTAAATAAATAAATAAAAATTAGTAGAGGCAATAAGTAGCATTAATTAGTGCAGTATTGGAGCTAGAGGAACATGTCACCATTAGTAGCGGAAGCTTTTGTTAATGGTGGTGGTGGTGAGAAGAGTAAACAGGTATTTGAGAGTAAGGTGACTTCCGTCTAGTTTTCGATTTTATTATCGTCAAATCGAGCAAGCTTTTCAGTTTTACGTTTTGTTTATTTTACTTTCACTTTTTATATTTGCTACCAAATGTTGTGAGATAGACAAACTCTATTGTGAGTTGTATTGGATATAATATGAGTGAGGACAGACGGGATTGATGGCTTATTTACACTGCGGACAGACTTTTGGCGACATGTCTGCAAAGACAAAAAAAAAAAATATCAAACAAAGCAAAAACAGAAATAATCAATGAACTAACGAACGAAAAGTAGATAAACATGAAAGAAAAATAAACGAAAGACAAACTTGAAAACAAACAATCAAAACGCATATAAAAAATAACAAAAGAAAAATAAAAGTGGTGACACATATTTAGCGTAAATCCTTTTTATTAATACGAATATTATTCTTATTTTGTTTAATTAGAATGTAAACAGATTAGATATGATTAAACACCGTAAAAATAAGGCTTAACATTTTATTTCGTACCCATGTTTTGTGACTTCAAATTCAGAAACGACGAATAACGAACGACTACCTACACTATAAGTAGCAATGTTTGTGTAATTATGAAAAGAAAATCTCAATAATGTGGTTTGGAGATTCGTAAGCTGGTTATATGTAATCCGTGCAACATGTTCCGTATTCTCTTTATGTTCTAGATTTAAGGCCAAGATTTTCGGTTTGTTTAATTGATAGATGATTAAAATAATAACATAGAAAATAGATACTGTCGTTGTGATCTCTGTGATTAAACACAACCCTAAATCTACATAGATATAAGAAAATAGCTTACTCCGAGTATCAGTGATATGGAGGTTATAAAATAGAAGTTCTATTTTCATAAAAGAAATATATGTAACCATAGGTGTTTGGTTACGAACCACGTATTACATGCACGTGATTTTGTGTTTAATTTCACAGCAATACACCTTGGGAAATTAGCTTGTTGTATATATAGCCCCAGTGCTTTGGAAGTGAATTTAGTAGGTAGAAACTATGTTTGATTAGAAACACTTCAAGGCAGCGGTGCCCCCAAAATAGATGCAATCTAATGACTGTAGCAACTAAAAGACAGAAGGACAAAAAATAGACGGTTCAGTGAATTATCATTCATAAAATTCTCAATCTTCAAATACAACTTATAATGGATATTGATAGCAAATTTTGCCACAGGGCCTACAATTTAGGGGGAGGATGTAAGCCGTATACATCGACCCCACTGTTCATTTGTTACTTATTTTATCGACACCGAAAGGATGAAATGCAAAAACCGACAGAGATGGAATTTAAATCCATAACATAATGACAGAAGAAGTACCATAAATTAGGAGTTCGGCAGAAGTGACCAGTAAAATAACAAGTAGACTTAAAAGCAACGGTAAATACTGAAATCGATTTACTCAACTAAAATCCCTCAAGGCAGTACCCATCAGGGCTGCATTCTAATGACTGAAACAAGCAAAAGAGTAAAGACGAAAAACATTATATGTCTGCATAGTGCTAGGTATTTTAGTTTGGTCCCCCACTCCCCAAATAAACCAAAGTTCCCGATTAAAAACAGAATTACTTTGTTCGCGTATGTAGTAGTTCTTAATATATTTCGCATTAGAACTTATTACAAAAAAAAAAAAAAGAAAAATTCTGAAACGAATTCTGTAGCTGTATAAGTACGTGTGGTTGAACGTAAACATGTGGATAATTTTAATATATTTTCACAATACTAACTATTATACCCATCAATGTCTGAAAGAAATTATGTTTCTATATCAGAATGTATTTCTCTAAAATATGTAGTCATTATTTAAATGTTTTTCGCATCACTAACTATTATAGCCACCGATATATAAAATACATTGTGTAGCTATGTACTTATTTATGTGATAACATATTTCTTTATATATTTCAATGAGTTTTACCACAAAAAATTATGGACACACATTTAACAAACATTCACTTTATAGAATTTTGTGCGTGAACGTAATTCTTTTTCTATTTTTTTTATTCATATTAAATCAGTAATTTTATATATTTTGCAATACTGACTATTATAACAATTATAATTAACAATTATATAAAAGAAAGTGTGTAACCATAAGCTCATGTAAGTGAACATATTGCTCTAAAACATATCATCATTATAACAATGGATTTTGTTTTAATTACTTACATAAAATTAGCAATGTCTGAAATAAATTGTCTTAGTCTTTATACCATGAGTCTTAACATATTTTCTATTCAATGAATTTGGTTGTAAAACAGCGCTCTGGTAGAATCTTTTGCACGTGAGAGGCAAAATGCTTAACGGCATTTGGTCCGTCTGTGCGTTCCGAATTTAAATACCCCTGAGGTCGACTCTTCCGTTCATTCTTTGCAGAGCTATAAAATAAGTACCAGTTGGACAATGGGGTAGATACAATTGATTTACCCTCTACCCCACACTAAACTGAAGCCTTATGCCAAAATTTGAAATTATGATAATATAAGTCGGCGACCAGGCAGAATCATTAGCAAGCTGTGCAAAATGCTCAACGGTATTTCGTCCGTCTGCATGTTCTGAGATCAAATCCTGACAAGATCGACTGTGCCTTTTATCATTTCGGGTTCGATAAAATAATTATCAGTCCCCTAAAATTACTAGCCATTGTGCTAAAATTTGAAACCTATATATTAGCTTGATATACAAAGGAATTTAATCATATTCAGTGGTTTACTCCTATTGTCTTTAAAAGTAACCATATAGATATTCGAGGCGGTGAGCTGGCAGAATCGATTGCATGTCGGAAAAAACAGGCTGAGCAGAATTTCTTCCATTTTTTAAAAATCTTAGTTCAAATTCCGCCCGAATGATATTTGACCTTCATCCATTTGGTGGTGGGGGTCAATAAAATAATATACCAGTCAAGTACTGGGTAGATATAAAAGACTTGACCCCTCTTCACAAAATTGGTGTCCTTGAACACTGTAATGGATAGGTGTGTTTTCTAGGCGCATATTGTCATGCTTTGAACTAGATCACGAATACAAAGTAACTGGGTAACTGGCCTTATGATCATTAGGGCTCGAGGAAAAGTTAAGCAGATACATACCTGTGCGGGTGTGAAAAGAGTTGAGTGCATATTATTTATTTCTGACACGAATAAGGGTGTGTGATGTTTGCTTAGCATTTATGAGGAGTTCGGCTCAATCCTACTGCATGGGTACTTGGCCAAGTATTGCATAAAAAAACGCTTGCTTTAGCCTAAATATTGCATGTAAGGTTTTAGGGTGCCTACAAAAGCCTTCTGGATTGATTGTACCCGTAATCCATAGAGAGAATCTTGTCACACACATATTCGCGTTGACTGTCTGTGCACAAGCAATAGAAGATAATATAACTATTTCTCGAGTACTCAACTACCTACATACTAGTTCAACAAGTGTGTAATTTAGTTAATCGAACAAATACATGGTTATCTTCGAAACTGATGGGTATCTATTGGCTTACGTAAGTCTTATTTATACTAATATGTATTTTACTAAGTACAATTTTAACCACCAATATTTGAATGAACTTGCGTTGCCATGTACCTGGTTATTAAAATATTTCTAGAGATATATCGCTATTATTTAAATATGCGTTGAACCATTAAATTCTGTAAATGAAAACTTGGGAAAAACAAGTGTTCACCTATGAATGTATGTATACAATACTATTTTATGTAATCAGCCCATATCGACATATTTTATTCTACTAGCTTCTTAGACAAAATATATGCAAAATACGGTGTACCAATATATCTCTACGCATGTTATCTTTACTAGTTTGATTATTTAAACATGCTTTTATATAGTTCAAACTATTTGTAATATTAACTCTTATCGCCACACATTATACATAATATGGCCGTTCTGTTAAGTTTTTACGCATATTTCTGTCTATTGTGGTCAGTACTCAGATATAGTTTGCACCAGCAACATATAAAATAAACGAACGCAGTTCTGAGTGCGCGGATGTTGTTTTTTTTTTTGTAATTCGTAGTTTTTGCTATGTCGTAGTCATATATTTTACTATAGGCACCATTACAATAAATGAATTGCATTGATTGTATGTGTATGTGTGCTTTGTAATTGTATAGGTGATTGCACAAGTATGATGTGACGGTGCACAACATGTGGGTGCAAAACTGTGCGTGCGTTTGTGTTTGTGTGTGTGTGCGTGTGTGTGTGCTTGTGTGTGTGTGTGTCTGTGCATCTGAAGTGGATATCAATGTATTTTACTCATGTACGATTTCAGATGAGACATTTTATTTTGATCCACAAAAACATTCT
>NC_068999.1:11608384-11610961 GCF_001194135.2 Octopus bimaculoides | reverse complement strand
TGTGTGTGTGTGTGTGTGTGTGTGTGTGTGTGTGTGTGTGTGTGTGTGTGTGTGTGCGTGTGTGTATACATATAATATATATAAATATGCATCTGTATTTGCGTGTTTGTGTGTGTATGTATGTCTGTCTGTCTCTCTGTGTGAGTGTGATTTTGGCAGTATAAGTTTCTGAGAAAAAGTTGCCATCTTTATAAGTCCATGAAAATTTTAGGAAACCGTCGGAATGGAACGCAAATATAGTAAGCAGAGATCGATGACATATGAACAATTTCCTCGGATGATATTTGTATATCGTTATTTACCTCGTCAGCCGCTGTTCAAGACGATGCTGCTGCTAATGTTGCTATCTTTATGGTACAGCACTAGATCAAACCATTAGTTACTAATCCATTTTATTCACACTCATATTATACCTAAAACTCTAACATCCAATACGTATGTGTGTTCGTGCGCACGCGCAAATGCATAACACACACATATAGCAAAAGAGAGATAAACTGAAAGATACGGAGATAGGTAGATACATGTGTGTGAGTGTGTATGAGTAGTGCGTGCACAGGGTGTGCGTTTATACATAGATGCAAATGCACAAGCACATACCACACATATATCCATCCATTCATGGGCACACACACATTCACACAAAAGCACACATGCACACAAACACACTCATACACACACAAGTGTTCTATTTCAGACATGTTATTGTTATATGCAAACTACTTAACTAATTAACCAATTAAATAATCGATTGGTTGACTAATAGCTAGATTACTCAATCAATTAATAAATCAGTCAGTTTCTCAAACTTTCGACACACCGTGACTGACCTGGAGTAAGGAAGTACATAATTGATGAGATCATGAATGACGACAAAATGATTATGACAAACCAACTAACTGCTTCACTGAGTGATCAAACAATTACACAAGCAACTAACTGGACAATTTTTTTATTAGTCAACTAGTTGGTTAAATATGATGATAACACGTTTCATATGTAAAATGGAGTTTTACACGTAAAACATTGCTTGCATGAACCGATTTGATATTAGAATGCAAAAAAAAACAACAACAAAACAAACACACACACAGAATAAATGTAGATACCACCAACCACATAGTTCTGGGTTCAGTCTCACTGTGTGGCACATTGGGCAAGTGTCTTCTACTATAGCTTCGGGCCGACCAAAACCTTGGGAATAGATTTGATAGACTGAAACTGATATAAGCTCGTCGTACACATATATGTATGTGTGTGTATGTGTGTGTGTGTGTGTGCGTTTGTGGGTCTGTGTTTGTCCCCCCACCATCGCTTGACAACCGATGCTAGCATGTTTACGTCCCCGAAACTAAGCAGTTCACTAAAAGAAAGCAATGGAATAAGTACAAGGCTTACACGGAATAAGTCTTGGGGTCGATTTGACCGCAATCAAATTACTGAAACAAGTAAAAGAATAAAAGAGTAAAAAGCATATATATATATATATATATATATATATATATATATATATATATACACACACATACATACATAAACACAGGCACATACTCATATACGCAAACGCTTTTCATCTTGAAACCAAAGACCTTCGTTTTCCTTCTAGCGCTGACCACGGCCGCTGAAGCTGCTCACAGAAGATCTCATTCGTTATGGTTTGGTTTGGGCTAAAAAATTTAAAGTACACAAGACATATCATTTCTCACCAAACAGATAACAAGATCTTACGTGGGTGAAGAGCTTCTTTACTCGGGAGTGCCAGTGTTTCTCCTTTCCCTACCTACTGTCTCCGGCGGTTGATATTTTTATAGAGAGCCCATTTCTCGTCACCAGTCACATTTCGGTGCAAAAAAAGGTTGATTTGTGAAACGTGAATGCAAAGAAGAGTACGCACTGGCTCTCTGTGCGCGATTAGACTCGGAAAGCTTGCGAGAAATCCATTCATACTATTTGCTGACTTTTCCGATAGCATCCAGGTGCTGATGGATGTTTGAATGACCAATTCCAAGCTTCTCTGTTAGTTCCTCAACAGTTACGATGTGAATTTGTTCCACCAGTGTTTGCAGGACGTCCTCGTCGAGATCTATAGACGAGGCTCATTTTCTAGGCTGTAGTTTTGGGCTCGGAATTTCTGGAACCATCGTTGCCTTTATAGAACACATTAATCAAAATATGCTGAATAAGCTCATTTGTGACTTCCATATTAGCTTCGAAAAAATAAATGTTAAAATCGTACTGCACTCTTCAAAACTTGCACTATGAATGAGTATAAGATGAAATTACTACCTGCTTTAATAACTAGTTAATGCAGGTAGTTTATCCCGTCCGCACTCCAAGTTTTATTTCATGCAATTGAAAAACAGCATTAGTTATGTGATGACAAAATACATATCATATATATATATATATATATATATATATATATATATACACATACATACATACATATACATATACACATACTTATATGTATACATATATGTATACACACATATATATATATATGTACATGTTTATGTATATACATATATGTATGTATATATGTATATATATGTATATGTATGCATGTATACATAT
>NC_068999.1:11607081-11608248 GCF_001194135.2 Octopus bimaculoides | reverse complement strand
TATATATATATATATATATATATATATGTATATATATATTCATATGCACACGCATATCTACATACATACACATACGCACGCATATACGAGTAAATATATAATTAGTACGTATGTCTATATAGTCCGTATGTATGAGAGATTGTTATGCGTGGGTCTCGCTGTCTATACATACACACATACATTCATACATACATATGAGCGCGCGCGCGTGTGACTCAGACAGAATGTCTATCCCATTCGATTGTATGGTATTACCGCGTGGTTCAAAGCAGCTAAAGGTCAAGATGAAGTTTGACATAAACAATTCCTCATGAGTTATCAGGCTTAACAAATTATGAAGTGAATTTTATCCTTTAGAAATGTGAGAAAGGTTTTGCTGTAATATCTTAGCACAGAGCGGGATCGTTAATGTTCGGTTCCTCAAAAACATGAACATATCACAGGATACTGATTAGAAGAATATATCTCTTAAACAGTTCCCCACACACAAACAAATATATATACGTATATACAAATAACTGATTATAAGATTATATCACTTAACTCTCACCACACACAAATATATATATATAGGAAAGGGAGTGGATGTGTGGTAAGTAGCTTGCCTACCAACCACATGGTTCCGGGTTCATTCCCACTGCGTGGCACCTTGGGCAAGTGTCTTCTGCTAATGGTAGATATATACGCAAAAACGCACCCACGCACAGGCACACATACTAATATATATTTCCGTGTATGTGTGTCTGTGTGTGTGTTTGTGTGTTTGTGTAGATGAAGAGACAAAGTGAAGTAAATAAATATATTGATATACAGGTAGAAAGTTTGGTCGGAAGGAAGAGTAGGTAATATAGATACATAATACAGCCACACTGATAAATATAAAGCAGGAGATGAACTCCTGATTGAAGATTACTACACAAATAGAGGCTATTTTTGAAATGTTTTATCTTTTCCTTCTCTCAGTAATTAAACTGCGGCAATAGTGGGGCACGGCCTTCAAATTCTAGTCGAATGAAGGAATCGAGTCCAGTACTTCTTTTTAATGTCTGATCCTTACTCTGTCGATACCTTTTGTGGAACGGGACCGCAAACACACAAACATCGGTTGTCAAGCCGTGGTAGTGTGACAGACACTGACTCATTATATATATATATATATATATATAT
>NC_068999.1:11606232-11606783 GCF_001194135.2 Octopus bimaculoides | reverse complement strand
TATATATAAATATATATATATGATACATATATATATTCAGATATATATACATAGGTGGATATCATTTATTCTTTTACTTTTTATCGTTTCACTCATTTGACTGCGGGCATGTTGGACCACCGCGTTTAATCGAACTATTCGATCGGTCTCATTTGCCGATGTAAACACACCAAATTCGGTTGTCCAGCGACGTCTGGAGAACAATCACTGACACACAGTCACTGCTTTGTCTCCCCCCCTCTCTCTATCTCTCTCTCTCTCTCTCTCTCTTTCTCTCTCTCTTCAAGAGAGAGGTTGTGAAACCAACCAACTAAGGGATAATATCTATCCAATATACTGCTGGTAGAATACCCCATCATTAATACACAATTGTTTTTGTTTTTTATTGTGTCGCACTTACACTACTGAATGAAATAAATGGGTGAGGTTAAAAATATGTTTTACCCTTAATTCACACGGCAATGAGAAAATGGAGGGGATCAAGTGGTTATATTCATCAAATATTAGACTTTATATTATGTCTATTTAATTGTTTATAACAAGAACAAATA
>NC_068999.1:11605960-11606222 GCF_001194135.2 Octopus bimaculoides | reverse complement strand
GCGGCTCCGTAGAATTGCGGTTCGGCAAAAGATAATGACAGAATAAGTATTTAGAAAGATAAGTCCAGGGATGCGATTTATTCGATTAAATGGGGTGCCCCAGCATGGACGCAGGGAAGATAAGTGAACCAAATACAAGAAAAAAGAAATAAAGGATTACGTAAATATACGTTAACGTATGCACACACATATACATATACATACATATACATATATATATATGCAGGTAGACGGATAGACAGAGACATGATTACATTAATAA
>NC_068999.1:11605171-11605587 GCF_001194135.2 Octopus bimaculoides | reverse complement strand
TATATATATATATACATATATATATATGCAGGTAGACGGATAGACAGAGACATGATTACATTAATAAATGTTTATATACATAGACAGTTGACACTTATATATGTCTATAACATCATATACAACTACACACATACTAGGGATCGCACACGCCTGCGAAGATTAACGTGAAGAAGAGCAGTACAACGCACACACATACACAAGGAATACACCGAAAACAAACTGTGTGGACGAGTAGAATACGCTGCTTGGTTTTATATCAGATCGTTAGTGGGATATAACGACCATGTGTGTTTTAAAAAAAAAGTACCCATTTAAGCAAAAGATGTATATATATAATATATATATACATATATACATATACACACACACACGCACACACACACCCACACACACACACACACACACACACACATATA
>NC_068999.1:11603617-11604235 GCF_001194135.2 Octopus bimaculoides | reverse complement strand
TATATATATATATATATATATATATATATATATATGTGTGTGTGTGTGTGTGTGTGTGTCTGTGTGTGTCTGTGTATGTGTGTGTGTATATATATATACGTATGATTATATATATATATATATATATATATATATGTACATATATACGCACACAATTTTTGGTTTTTTTATTGTTATATGTTTCAGTCTCTACATTGTGCCCAAGCTGGTGCACTACCTTCTAACTGAGGAAGTCGACCCAAAGAATTATTCTTTATAAACGTAGCATTTATTCTATCGCTCTTTTTTGCCGACCGGCTAAATTATTTGGTCCTAAACACACCCTCAACGGTTGTCAAGCGATGGTGTGTGACAAATGCAGACGCACATACACACAGAAATGTATATATATGTATACGAACGGCTTCGTTTTGTTTCCGTGTACCAAAGTCACCGAAAAAACTTTGGTCGGCCATAGTATATAGTAGAGTACACTTGCAGAAGTTGCTTAGCTAGGGGATTGAACTCGGAACCAGGTAGTTTGGAATTAATCTTTTACCACATGCATATTTTCATGTGAATATTAGCATGCATACTTGTGTATGCTTATATACATACATATATATAGATGTATATAAG
>NC_068999.1:11602773-11603517 GCF_001194135.2 Octopus bimaculoides | reverse complement strand
CACGATCACACAGACGAAGCAGACTAGCAGACACTCAAATAAATATGCACATATGTATTTGCGTCTATCTATATAGCTATCTATAACTATCTACATCTATATATATATGTCTATGAATATATGTATATATGTATATGTAGATATATGTAGGTAGGTATATATGTGTATGTTTGACAGAGCGTTATCTTATGAGCCTGCGTTAGATATCATTTACTTTTAAGCGGACGCTCATATATATATTTCGATATACTAATAGCCTGACATGTACCGATATAGATAGATGTTTGTGTTTTTGGATTTGTATATGTTTGTATTAATATATAAAGAGTGAGCTATGCGTTTTTTATCTGTTAAAGTGTGTTTCGCAGTGTGTAAAATTTAGGCATTTTTATCTGCCTCTGTCTATCTATCTATTTATCTATCTATCTATCTATCTATCTATCTATCTATCTATCTATATATATATATATCTATCTATCTATCTATCTATCTGTACCCAACCACATATGTGTGCGCGTGTTGCATCGTGCATATGTTGCTATGATTCCCGCAAAATTGTGTATGCCTCTGTGTGTGTATATACCTGCCTACATATATCTACATATACATATATACATATGGGTGTATATTTGTGCCTGCGTATATGCATACGTATATGTATATGTATATATATATGTGTATATATATATGTCTATATATATGTATGGGCATATATATATATATATATATATATATATATATATA
>NC_068999.1:11600522-11601109 GCF_001194135.2 Octopus bimaculoides | reverse complement strand
TATATATATATATATATATATATATTTATATATGAACATACATATGTATGCATATATCACCTTATACATCTCATGAAACGGGTCTACAATTTCGGTTCTAAATTTTATTGTCCATATGATTATTTTTCAGATTTTATACAGTTCATTTCCGTACATATTTAGGTGCAAAAGATGACCCCCGTACACCTATGCTTATACATGCGGTCACACAAAAGGTTGTATATTTAAATTTAAATTTATATGAATATGCGTGTGTATACGTGTTACTTTTGTGTGCCTGAATGGCCCACTCTATATGTTTGCAAGCATTAGTATAAATTAATAGTTATGCTGATAAACAGATATCTATCTAAATCTCTATACAAACACAAACACTCACAAATATATTTATATGTGTATGTATATGTGTATGTATATGTGTATGTACATACACATATACATATATATATATTTATGCATATACATATATATATATATATATATATACACATATATATATGTATATGTATATATACCAATACATGTATCTGATTTCTAGGTGATGTGTATAAGTTTTAATACATCTTTTTGTGTATGTATACAATTAT
>NC_068999.1:11598662-11599682 GCF_001194135.2 Octopus bimaculoides | reverse complement strand
ATATATATATATATATATATATATATATACATATGTATGCATGTAGAGATGTGTATATATATATATATATATATTACACGCATCTACGTACATACGTAAATATGTGTGTTTTTTTCTGTGTGTTGCCTGTGTGTGTCTGTGTGTACGTATATGTATATTTACGTAGTACGTCGATATGGACCTTTGAATAAATGAAAACCGCCTCCAACCGTTATTCCTCAAAAACTCGACAATTATTTTTAAATATGACATATAATAATGTCTGTAGAGTGGGAACCAAATTACCATTATTGCCTATAAGACATCCATCATATTGAGTGTTAAAGTTGAGTAGATACGGGGGCAGCGGTGGTGGTGTCGGCGGTGTTGTTAAATGACGATGTTGGTGGAGGTGGTAGTTCGTGTGTGGTGGTGGTGGTGGTTATACAGGAGCTAAGAATTGCTAATGGTGGTGGTGGAGTTGGTGGCACGTTGGGAACGAGGTATCGGCAAAGGATAATGGCGGATCAGTGTACATATGTTTTTATGTGCATGCGATTGTTGTTGTGCACATGTTTGTGTTTGTGATTGTATGGATATTTTTATGTATGTGTCTGTGTGTGTGTGTTGGGTGTTAGTGTGTATAATTTTATTTGTGTGTGTGTGTGTGTGTGTGTGTGTGTTTGAGTAAGCGTAATGTTAAGGAGCAGTAAGGAAAATGCTTTAATGTAATAAACGTTTATATGAAAATCAAATATATATATAAACGTTAATGATATATATTAAAAACATACAGGCAAACAGAAACTATATATACGTGTTTGTGTGAACGTGTGTACGTATATGTGCGCTTGTGTATTTGTAAGTAGAAAATTACACCAACTTAAATACACACACACTAGCACAGAAATATCTATCTATCTATCTATCTATATCTCTCTCTCTATATATATATATATATATATACACACACAGAGACATAGACAGACAGACAGACAGACATACAAATACACGCACACACACACACACACACGTATATAT
>NC_068999.1:11596699-11597658 GCF_001194135.2 Octopus bimaculoides | reverse complement strand
ATATATATATATGTGTGTGTGTGTGTGTGTGTGTGTGTGTGTGTGTGTGTGTGTGTATGTATATGTACATTCATATATATACATATAATACATACATACATATATATATAGATATATATATGTATATAGGCCCACATATATATGCATGCTTACATATATATTCATATATATACATATACATTTCTACGTATATGTGAGAATATACTTAGCTAGTAGATAGATACCTACCTACCTACCTACCAAACTTTCGACATATATTCTTTCATACGCACATACGTACTTACATACGTACTTACATACATACATACATACATACATACATATATACGTTCATAGACACACATACAAAAGCCTGTATGTTTGAGAAGATCGCCTTCTTGTTAAGGTTTTCCAGTTTTGGAAGAGTAAGCGGGCTTTTGGTTAAATGCATTGTAAAATAGGCACGTCCCACAAAATTCGTTGTCAAAAAATGTTATAGGTAACGGTGCTGAAGCCTGTAGTATGTGTGTGTGTGTGTGTGTGTGAAAGAGAAATAGATATAACATATGTATAATATATATAGCTGCATATCTCTCTATCTCTCTATCTCTATCTATGTATGTGTGCATCTATCTATCTGTCTATCTATCTATCTATCTATCTGTCCATATCTCTCTATATCTATCTTTTTATATGTATATGTATATATATATGAGTGTGTGTGTGTGTGTGCGTGTGTGTGTATGTGTGTGTGTGTGTGTGCATGTGTGAATGTGTGTTTGTATGCATATATATATTTATAGCTATGTGGTAAGAAACTTGCTTCACATCCACATTGTTCATGTTTCAGTTCACAGCGTGGCATCTTGGGCAAGTTTCTTCGGCTATATCCTTGGGGCGGTCAAAGTCTTGTGAATGGATTTTGGAGACGTAATCTAAAGGAAGGCCATCGTATATATATATATATTTATATATATATA
>NC_068999.1:11595087-11595960 GCF_001194135.2 Octopus bimaculoides | reverse complement strand
GTCAATGGTGTTTTATGTCTGCAGTAAGTCACATATCACTGTTCCAGTTTCTTGTTTACTTAATTCTATGTTATGTGATACAGTTTTCTCTCTCCTGATATCAATGTTCATTTATAATAATGTGCTCATTACTATCAATAATTTCACAAGAATACCAAGATATTACAAAAGCATTTAAATGGTGATCGATATTTGAGTAAGACTATTTGCGTAAACCTTTTCTTCATTTTTTTCAATTTTACTTCCAGATTTCTCTCCCTTTGTGCATTCGAGAATATATGTCACATACACTAGTTCAGTATGAATCCTCACAGTTTATAGTCTGTTTGCTGTGATCTTCGGTTCGTTCACTTTACTTTTAAAACTCACGTCTCATATTAAGACGACGTTATGAGCTAAGAAATCCATACTGTTAATCATGTAATACTTCCACACACATACAGATATATACACAAATATAAACGCCCAACGCATATGCTTGTATCAATGTGTGTGTGGTGGCGGAGATGGGTTTATGTGGTAAAAAGCTTCCCAAAAAGGTCTCTTCCCAAGCAAATAGATCCGTGTTCAGTCCTACTGCATGGCAACATGGGCAAGGGACTTCGACTGTAACCTCGAACCAACCCAAAACTCCTGAGTGTATTTTCTTCACGGATATTGAAAGAAGCCCGTCGTATATATTTGTGTATACAGAAGAACACACACATGCTTACACATGGTGTACACCCACATATATACATCTATATATATATACACTCACACACACACACATATATATATATATATATATATATATACATGCATACATGCATACATACATATATATATATATATATACATGCATACATGCATACATACATATATATATATATA
>NC_068999.1:11593784-11594008 GCF_001194135.2 Octopus bimaculoides | reverse complement strand
ATATATATATATATATATATATATATATATATATCTATATATATATATGACTACATAGAGGTATATATATATATATATATATATGACTACATAGAGGTATATACATATATATCTACATATATGTGTATATATATATATGTGTGTGTGTGTGTGCGTCTGTGTGTGTATATATATATATATATGTACAGAGAGAGAGAGAGAGAGAGAGAGAGAGAGAGAGAGAG
>NC_068999.1:11590145-11591471 GCF_001194135.2 Octopus bimaculoides | reverse complement strand
TATATATATATATATAAATATGCGCGTGCAGTTTACATAATCATGCATAGAAATTATCTGTACCTACGTATTACATGTACAACATGAAGCTATGTGTGTGCATGTAGCTGTATATTTTATGTGTATGTTTGGAGTTGAACACTGGGTCGATATAATTAAGTCTCCCTCTCTTTATGGCCTGCTGCTTATAGCAGAAAACAGTATTATTATTTCGTTTTTGCATTTGATTTGCAAGATTGTTTCTGTGAATTCGTGTGTTGAAGCATATTTTATTGTCATTCGTGAGAGTGATTCTCTTTTAGTGTCTAATTACTTATTGTTTTTTTTTATTATTATCATCCTTATTATTTCCAATTCTTTCTTCCAATTCTTTATGTAGCTTCCTACGGAAATTTTTATCAGTCTTCGTGATCTCTCCCAAAAATTATGCCCTTGTCGCAATTAAAATAATTTATTATTATCATTGTTGTTCTTGTTGTTCTTGTCGTTGTAGCTGTTGTTGTTTAAGACGATGAGCCGGCAGAAACGTTAGCATGCCGGACGAAATGTATAGCGGTATTTCGTCTGACATTACGTTCTGTGTTCACATTTCGCCCAGGTCGACTTTGCCTTTCATCCTTTCGGAGTCGATAAATTAAGTACCAGTTACGCACTGGAGTCGATGTAATCGACTTAATCCCTTTGTCTGTTCTTGTTTGTCCCCTCTATGTTTAGCCCCTTGTGGGCAATAAAGAAATAAGGAACGTTAGCATGCCGGGCAAAGTGTTTAGCGGTATTTCAAATGTCGCCGGGGTCGATTTTGCCCTTAATCCTCGGGCTCAATAAATTAAGAACCAGTTGACCACTGGGATCGTTGTAATGGACTTACCTCTCCCGAGACTTTCAGGCCTTGTGCCTATGATAAATAGGATTACTGTTGTTGTTGTTGTTGTTGCTGTTTGTTGTTTAAGGCGGCGAGCTGGTAGAATCGTTAGCACGCCGGGCGATGCTTAGCGGTATTTGGTCTGCTGCTACGTTCTGAGTTCAAATCCGGCTGAGGTCGAATTAGCTTTTGATTCTTTCGGGGTCGATTAAATAAGTACCAGTTACGCACTGGGTCGATATAATCGACTAGCCCCCTTACCCCCAAAATATATTTCAGACGTGCTGATTTAAAAAAACCATATCCGGCCAATCGTTGAGACGAAGTTGGGGTTACCTCAGCGGAGTTTGCGCCCTTGTTTGTGCTCTTGTTTTTAATGTTAGCATTTCAGTTAATGTTCTTGCAGTATTATTCCTATTCTAAGGAGGCGAATTGGCAGCAACGAGTACAGCAGGGTTCGCCAC
>NC_068999.1:11589427-11590069 GCF_001194135.2 Octopus bimaculoides | reverse complement strand
ATAATTGCTTTATTACATTGCCGATACTGTTCACTTTCACCTAGAGCTAAAAGTTTCATACGACAAACATAGCCAAGTTTATAGTGAGATCTGTGTTTTATGCGCCTGTGTATGCGCGGGCTGCCGAAGGAGACTTGCAGGCTTAAAAAAGAAAAAAAAACGTACGCAGTCAAAATTAGAGTGTGTCCGTGTGTGCGCATGTATCCAAGTATGTACCGGTAGTAGAGCGTGCGCGCACATTGTTGCGTGTGTGCTTGCGTGTGTACGTGTATGTGTGTATGCGTGTGTACGTGCGCGTGAGTGTGAGTGTGTGTGTGTGTGTGTATGTGTGCGTGTATGTGTTTGTGCATTCGTGTCTTTGTGCTTGTGTGTGTGTAACTGTGAAAAGAAGAGCACTTCAAAATATTTTACACATATTGGGAAATTTGTGTATATGTGTGCGTGTGTTTGTGCGCATGTGTGTATATATGTGTGTGTGAATGTGTGTGCATGCATGAGTGTGTATACATATATGCTTATATATAAACCCATGCACGCACACAAATGTATATATATATACATGCATATATATGTATATATATATGTATATATATATATATATATATATATATATATATATATATATATATATATATATATATA
>NC_068999.1:11588258-11589417 GCF_001194135.2 Octopus bimaculoides | reverse complement strand
TGTGTGTGTGTGTGTGTGTGTGTGTGTGTGTGTGTGTGTGTGTGTGTGTCTGTGTGTATGTATATCTTTCCAAACGAACCCACATATACTCACACACTCATATATGTATATATATATATACATATATACATACATACAGGTGTGTATGTGTATGTTTCCGCATGGATGGGTGATAACTTATTTAAGTGTGGCTAAGTATATCCACAAATGTATATCAATTTATCTTTTACTTCTTCAGACTGCAGCGGTGTAGGGACAACGCCCTGAATACTTTCAAACGAACGACTTCATCCTTCTGCTTATATGGTTTTGATTTTTAAGCCTGACATTTTTACTATCACTCTTTTCGCCTAGCCGACAAGTTACTGGGACGTAACTACATTGACACCAAATTTCAAGCGTTCGTCGGGGATAAATACCGACGCAAACATAAAGGGAACAGCCTACTCGTGAAATTAACGTGCAACTGGGTGAGCACTCTGCAGCCACGTGTACCCGTAACGTAGTTCTCAGGGAGATTCACATTGACACAGAGTGTAACAAGACTGGCCCATTGAAATATAGGTACAACAGAAACATGAAGAAAGTGTGTAAGTTGTGGTGAAAGAGTACTGCAGGATTCGCCACCAACTCCTGGCGGAGCCGTGAGGAGTTTTAGGTGTTTTCACCTGGTCTGGGACAAGAAACCTCGATCCTACGACCGCGAGTCCGCTGCCCTAACTACTGGGCAATATTTATGGTTTCGATGCGAATGTTTTTTTTTTTATATATGTATGGCGCCGTTTTTACATTCCAGCAATTAAAAATAGTGGCATTTTTATATAAGCTGAAAGCTTATGGCGATCACCGTGCAATGACTAAGGAAAATAGTCGAATAAAGCCCTCGACAAAAGACAGAAGGCTTTCCTATCCGCGTGGAAGTCAAACCTACATCCCTTTAATGGTATACCTACATGTATGTTTGTGTGTATCTCGTGATGTGTGTATAGGTACATGTATGTATACATGTATGACCGTTGACTGAACACTATTCAATTTTTTTTTCTCCGTGTTTTTCTCCTTCTCTCCGTATTCTTTCTGTTGAAGAGCGTAGCTCGAAACGTCAAAGACTTTCCGTATTCCCGAGCGTCATACTAATACATCCTTTTGTTATTTACAC
>NC_068999.1:11585422-11588030 GCF_001194135.2 Octopus bimaculoides | reverse complement strand
TATATATATATATATATGGTGGTTGTCTCGTCCTTATGCAGAGTTTGACCACCTCCAGTACCTATACCTAAGAACCATCATGGCATCTGATGTAGCTTTTGTTTGAAACCAGACAATGTCCTGAAAAGACACCCACATAGATTGTATATCCGATTTGGACCACCAAGAGCTACAGATAAGTTCTGATGTTTTGGGGTCTTAAAATGTCTTTTGAAGCCTCCGTTAAATTTGCAAACTTTCTAGCATACATTGCATTCAAAAGTGTGCACAGAAATATAAGCTCAATAGCTGTTGGAGGTTCGCTATCCGTGGGTTCGCAAATGGGATTTGTGCCCAGCAAAAGAAAGTTGTGGTCTGTCACAAACTGTGCACACAAAAGGGTCATTGTGGTCAACAAATCAATGGTATAGGGCATGATTCTGTTCAATGCACCTTTCTTGAAATTGTCTGATAGTGTGCCCTTGGAGGAGCGAAAATCACACTGAGACTCAGACACCATATTTGGAACTACGAAGTCAATTAAACGTTCTAACAAAATGCGGGCAAGTACATTTCCAACCACAGAAAAATGCGAAATCCCACAAAAATTACCACACAGATACTTTGGCCCCGATTTATACAAGGAGACTAAAATGGCAGCAAACCAGTCTTTAGGTATTTTCTCAGTTCTCCAACGGTGACAAATTAATATATTTAAGAGTTCAAATATTTTGTCAAACCCGTATTTCAAGACTTCTACACAGATTCTATCAGACCCTGGAGAGTTATTGGCATTCAACTTATTCACAGCTAAATAAATGCCATTTAGAGTTAGTTCAAATGCCATTTGTTCTATAACTGGAAGGTGTTCATTTTTTTTTCTATCGTCCTCATGTCAGCGGATGATAGTCTATTCAAAAGTGCAGAAAAATATTCTACCCAGCACTTATAAATAGAAACGTTGTCAGTCAGAAGCAAGCGTCCATATTCTATTCTCACTGGAGCTATTGAAGAAGAGTTTGGCCATATACCTCCTCAACATAAGAGGACAAACCCTTGGCATCATTTCTATCAGCTGCTTCTTGTGCCCTTTTGCTCTATCATTCCACCATTCCTATTTAATTTCCTTAGAGCAGTCTGCACTTTCCTTTTCAGCTTTCTTTAAGCTTCGGTTGATTTGGAGTTCAAGAACTGAGAAAGAAATGTATTGCCTAAGTTTTGTTATTTTAAAAGTAGATCATGAATTTCTGCTGATTTACTTGAGAACCAGTCACTGGAATTATGTGATTTAAATCCCACTGACGAACTTGCAGCCTGAAATACTTTTGTTTTGAAAGCTTCCCATAGATAGTTTGGGTCAACATTGATACTTTCTATAGCATCGTGGAATCTTTGCAAGTTCCTTGATAACTGAAAGTGTGCAACATTCGACTTTTGGGGTATCTTAGGACCAGACTGTCGATTTTTAGGCCTTATCGAAAAATTGTTTTTTCCACGCACTAGATGATGGTCAGTCGAGTTCTCTGATCCTCTCATGGCCCGAACATTAGAAACGTCTTTCATATCACGTTTTCTGATCAGAACATAATGGCGTTCTGTAGTTCTTTGGGAAACCTACATGCTCTCACCGCTGCTGTTCACAACGTATAGACGAGAGAATTTCTTCATGTAATTTTATTTATCTCCCTTGGAATGAAGGAAGATTATATTTTCATTTTATCAAAATCAAGATGAAGCTCAGCTAGAATGTTCTTCCCGTCGAGTAGTCTCTTACAGCTCAAAAGGTCCCCGAATGGTGGTTGTTTAAAGACGATGAAGGAAACACCTACATTTCCAGAAGTGAACTATTCAAAACCCGAAGAATTCTCCTCAACACTGGGATATGTTGCTCCATAACTACTCCTTTTCATGAACAGAGATGCGCATATTGACAGCCATTAAGGGACATCCTCAACTGGTTAAAGTCAAGCAAATGCGAAGCTTAAACTGTAGGATTGAGCAAAATGTTTGCCGTAACACTTACGCCTAGACATTATAAATATTGTTGCTGTTATTGTTGTTGTTGTTGTTGTTCTTCTTCTTCTTCATATTCTTCTTCTTCTCCTTCTTCTTCATATTCTTCTTCTTCTCCTTCTTCTTCTCCTCCTTATTTTTCTTTCTCCTCCTCATACGACGACGACGGCGACGACGACGACGACTGCCACAACCACCACCAGCACCAGTACTACTACTACTACTACTACTACTACTACTACTACTACTACTCAGGAGTGGTAAGCGGGTAGAATCATTAGCATATCGAAAAAGCAAAATCAAAGAAAAATGGTTAGTCTCATTTTGTCCGTCTTTACGTTCTGAGTTCAAATTCCGCATAGGACGACTTTGCCTTCTATCTTATCGAGATTGATAAAATGAGTACCAGTCGAACACTGAGGTCCATGCAATCGACTTCCAATTTCACCCGAACTTAGCAGACATTGTGTCTAAATTTTAAACCATTATCGCTATCATCATCATCAACATCGTCATCATCATCGTCGTCACCATCATCATCATCATCATCAGTGGTGGTGGTGGTGGTAGCAGCAGCAGTAGCAGCAGCAGCAGCAGCAGTAGTAGTAGTAGTAGT
>NC_068999.1:11583435-11585412 GCF_001194135.2 Octopus bimaculoides | reverse complement strand
GTAGTAGTAGTAGTAGTAGTAGTAGTAGTAGTAGTAGTAGTAGTTGTGTGTTTGCACGTGAGGGACATTGTTTGGTAGTTTCCAAGTTGTTTTAGAATTTTGTTGTTTTCAAGAATATTTTTGGTTTTTGTGCCAATTTGTTTTTTTTTTTATCCAAACAACATCCACTGAGGCTATTTAGCTTTGTGAAATTATTGCCACTTCGGGAAGAATATTGTAACCTTTAAATACTGAAGTTAAGTGGTTAAAAATAAACACAGAAACAGAAACAAATATGGCTTGACAAATTCAGGGGGATAGTTATCTGTTTCAACAGCTGGAGCAATATTAACTTCAAGCTATTCTCTGTTAAAAGAAAACGTACCTACGGCAATAATAATGTTAACAAGAAGAGCAACAACGCCGGAAAAAGTCCCCGATTAAAAGACATGTGTAAAAGAAAACTAACACAATCACCACAGCCAACACAAGTACCGAGTGAAACAACAACAACAACGACGACATCAAATGTGAAGGGAAAATATCTAAATTGTCCATTGAATATACTTGAAAATTACGCCGCTGCCGTCATTAGAACCGACAGAAGAGGCATTGTTGTGTGAGCATAGCCTTGTGAGTGGATTTGAAAGCGATGGAAACTGAAAGAAATTCGATGTGTTGTGTGTGTGTGTGTGTGTTGCTTTGGTGACATCCCTGCTCGGTATAGGAGAACGATAGAATAAGTAATATGATGTAATAAATTAAAACTGCTGGAGTTGATACATTCGACTGAAATCCTGGAAGGCGGTGACCCAACATCGCCGCAGGCAATGACTGAAAAAAAGTAAAAGATAATTAATACTGCAGTTAAATAATCCAAAATGACTGCATTCAGAATCGCTTTGCGCGACTGAAGGAAGTAATTCGAGTAACGTAACATAAAAGGAAAAGTGTAAAGAATATCAACTCCGTCACTAAAATTTGCGAAGCCCAAAATCTGAGAGATTGGTACGGACTGCAGAAGAAACACCTCCCATCCCCGACACGTCAATAGCGGCCTCGACAGCAATAAGAACACCACTACTGTTGATAAAATTATCACAATCTCTACCATCACAATCACCACCAATAACAGAGAAAACCATCCTAAAAAGTACAAGGACAGCTGAGGCACATTACACAATTACACTGCCATGAGTGGAAACAACATTTGATTTAATGAAACACGTAAAGCAACACACAGATAACATCTCAGAAAGATTTCATCAGCTCAAAAAATAACACGAACACACAGAACAATCAGCAAAAGCACTCAGACCATACATAACGCCATGAAAAACAAATACCCCGACCGATTAGGAGGGTTCAGAGAACTCTAGTAAGACTGGAAACCCTCGATGCCATTTTCTGAGGACCAAAATCTAGTTATATACATAGACAGGGATTGGGAGGTGAAGCTGCTGTGTAATTTATGATGGTTCTGGAACTCCCGATACAAATTATAAACAAATAATTGTAAACGTCACCGATGTCACATGTTCAATGTATGGGTTTTGCTTATACCTTTAGCATCGGTTTTGCGACATGTAATTGACCTGTTACGGCAAAGTGTTTTAAGACACACCTAATACACCAGACCAGGTATCTTGAGCTGAAGGCTGAAATAATAGTAAAATATCGATATTCATTGTTCTTGTTCATTGTTCTTGTTCTTGATTGGCTGTTAACCAATTCTTCGATGCAAAGCATGATGATTTCAATTTCAGAGCTAAGCTATGTGCTTCAAACCGGAAGGGGTTGAAGGCTGTTCAATAGACCTCAATGGTGGAGATGCAACTTTGTATTAAAACCGCAACTTTGACTTTAGCGGACCATATTGGGTGCATATTACACAACCCCTGATCTGAGTAAACATATGTTGATCGAAGGACGAGAAGGGCGCTTGACTTACTGTTTAGGGTGACCATATATATATATATATATATATATATATATATA
>NC_068999.1:11577091-11583109 GCF_001194135.2 Octopus bimaculoides | reverse complement strand
ATATATATATATATACATTCTTTTATTTGTTTCAGTCATTTGACTGTGGCTATGCTGGAGCACCTTCTTTACTCAAGCAATTCAACTCCAGGGCTTATTCTTTGTAAGCCTAGTACTTACTCTATTGGTCCCTTAAGCCGAACCGCTAAGTTACGGGATGTAAACACACCAGCATCGGTTGTCATGCGATGGTGAGGGAACAAACAGAAACATACACACACAAGCACATACATACACGCGCGCGCACACACACACACATATATATATATATATATATACGACGGGCTTCTTTCAGTTTCTCTCTGCCAAATCCACACATAAGGTTTTGGTCTGCAACTAGAAGACACTTGCCGAAGGTGCTATGCAGTGGGACTAAACTATGAACCAAGTGGTCGGTATGCTAGCTACTTACCACACACCTACTAATACATATATGCATATTTATGTATATAACTGAATGTGTGTGTGTGCATATATACATACACACACACAAACACACATACACACACACACACACACACATACACATACATATATATATATATATATATATATAGATAGATAGATACATAGATAGATAGATAGATAGATAGATAGATAGATAGATAGATAGATAGATAGATAGATAGATAGATATCTGTGTGTGTGTTTGTAAATATAGTCATATATACATGCTTACATACATACATACATACATACATACATACATACAGTGTCTGAAATAACTTTCCTTGACTGTAAAACTCATCTTATCCGACCACGTTTGACTCTCGTTTCGAGAAGTGTGTCTGTGTGTTCGTTACATATACCGCTTGTGTCAGACGTCACCATATCAAGTAGGCTGCTGTTGTACTTGCAGTACCATTATTGGTGGCGTGGCAGAATCGTTAGTGCGTCTGTAATTCAACTTCGTATAATCTTTCTAGAAATATAAATTGATTTTGAACTTCATTGACGTCGATCTTATCTCTTACCCTTTTGGGTTCCATAAGCAAATGTTTTAGACAAGTGCTGGGATCAATAGTATTTACTATCCTGTTGCTTCCCTTAAAAGTTTTGTTGTAGTGCTGAATTCAGATACCATTGAATAATGCGAGCTTGAAGAACCGTTAGAGCAGTGGTCCTTAAACAAGGTCCTTGAGGCTCTTGGAGGTGAAAATAAGATGTATTTATTAAAATTTATGACCAATAAATTCCTTATATTTCGACAGATTACCAGGTACTTTCACAATTTACAAGTACAGCTCTTAATGATATTTAATAATAAAAATATAATAGCATGTTTTAAAATTTGAAAGGGTATAGGTGTCTAAGAGAATTAAATTTTGATCAAAGGGATTCCTTGATAAAAAAATTGTTGAGAACCATTGCTTTAGACTTTCACACAAAATGATTCACGACATTTGTTCCGGATATTTACGTCCGGACTTTAAATTTTTCGTTTGAACCTTGTCTTTCGTATTTTTCAAGTCAATAAGTTTAAGTACCAGTCGAGAACTGAGGGAGGTTTAACGAACTAAAGCCCTACTGCTTAATTTGCTAGCCTCGAACTGAAATTAATATGTATGTTATATACTTCATATATTTCAGTGTTAGAACTCTTGCTGCGAAGAGACTTTGAAGGCTATGGTGTCGGACATTTCGGACATAAAAACGATTGACACTATACTGAAAGAATATCAGGCTTTCACAGGAGCTCTCATACACCAAGACAAATCCATGTGGAATGGTGATGATTTCTGTTGTTGATCGGAGGGTCCGGTGAAAGAGCTTCGAGTCTGGTTTGTATCAGATTTTCTGGTAGATAGGAACTGAGAAGGGGTCATGACTAGGCTGCTCAAGCCGGGTGGACGTGTCGAATGTATATACCGCCTCAGTAGTTTACTATCGCCTAGCCTTTGCATCTTGTCCTAAGACAACTCTGAGCAGATTGAAGCGCTTGCTTTTCCGATTCTTATGTTTGGCAGAATGTCGTCTATCTTCACGTTCTGCGTTCAAATTCTGCCGAGATCGAATTTGCCTTTCATTCTTTCGGGGTTGATAAAGTAAGTACCAGTGTAACACTGGGTTCGCTATAATCAACAAGTCCCTCCTCCACCATATTTTAGACCTCGTGCCTGGAAGAAAATTGTAAAAGGAGAACATTTTCCCCGAGATTATTTACGCAGCGAATGGTCTTCCCATGTTCCGATGTACGCAAAATTGTTCAATGGTTATACTCGCTTGTATTTCATTCAGCGCTGTTTCGTATGAATTTGGCTAATCTTAATATATCTCTCTTAAAATTCTGTCGTGGTCAACGTTCTGAGTTCAAATTCCGCCGAGGATAACTTCGATTTTCATTCTCTCGGAGTCGATTAAATAACGTTTCAAACAAGAGCAAGGGTCAATTCAGTCGACGACCCCACATGCACTAAGATTGCTGGTCTTACACAAAAATTAGAAAGAATAAAGTACCAGACAAGTAGCAGGATAGATGTGATGATCACACGTTTTCCTGATACTCTATGGGTAGCATATTCTACTCAACGAAATGTCCTCCCACGTTCGAGTGTACACGAACGAGTTACATATGATTTGCGAGCACATATATTATTAAATGCCGGTAATACGAATCTAGTTAATTTTTATTTCTAACTTTTGGTGGGACGGCTTCTTTTATTATTGGGTCTGTGAACCGAAGTTAAATACTAATAGCCACAAAGTAGATGTCGCACACACACGGCTACAGGCCCACTCATAGCAAGGAGAAGAAAACAAAGAAAAAGTTTTAAAAAATGTATTTAAACTTCGTTATGGGCGTCTATGCGTAACTGCATGCACGTGTTTATGTGTGTGCTTGTGATTGTGGGTTCCTGTATGTGTTGTGTATGTGTGCGTACGTGGGAGTGTTTGGGTGTCCAACCTGAACGATGCCATTGTTCGACTTTCTGAAAGAAGACATCTCCTTCAGGGGGCGTATACCCTACATGCGGTTTAGATAGACACCCAGGGATGTACGAAATGAATGCACGCATACATACATTTACCTATATATATATATAATACATACATGTGTATAGATAGATAGATAGATATATAGATAGATAGATGGATAGATAGATAGATAGACAAATAGGTAGACAGATAGATAGATAGATAAACAGATAGATAGATAGATAGATAGATAGATAGATAGAAAGAAAGAGATACATTTATGCATATGTATGAACACACATATATAAAGACGTATGGATACATGTATATATGTGTACATATATATATATATATATATATCTGTGAGCGTTCATATAAACATATGTATACACACATATATATAGGCATATAGATACATATGCCACACTGATGCATTTCATACAATACAACGCGCACGTTTGTTGCATGCGAATGAAATGTGTCTGTGTGATTCATATGTGTTTCTTCATTAACGTCTGTACGTGTGAAACTATAAGTGTATTCAAGAATAAATGTGTGTGTGTGTGGGGTGGGTGTATTCGTTAGACGATGTGTGCTTCACTGCATGGAGCTTCACACATGCAAATATTTTGTCGTTTGATTTGTTTTCTGCTTATTGATTTCACAATTTAATTCTCAGCAGAGAAAATGTTTGCCTAATAATTGCATGGAGTCAATTACCTTCTTAAAATGTTTGTGTACTGCTTATTGGATTCAGATTTTGTTACAAGGAAAGCAATTTCGGAAGGTGGGGCATGTCGATTGCATAGACCTCAGCTCTCAAATTCTACTAGTTATATCGACCCGAGTGGATGAAATACAAAGTCAGCGCCGGTAGAATTTGAACACTGAACGTAGAGACGGACAAAATGGCGCTAGGTATTTTGCCCAGGGTGCTAATGATCCTGCCAGCTTACCACCATTTTCGTAATGTTCATATTAGCTGTGAAATAACATCAAATACCAGCCACAGACACGAAGATATGCACGTCATATATATCCAGAAATATATGGATAAGCCCTCAAACGGAGCAGCTTTGTACTAGCGAAAATGACGTGAACTACAAGCTTATAGTCACATATGAGTGACATGTACGTCTGATGGTTCCATGTACAATCCACTGCACGACGCCCTTAGACAAGTATCTTTTCTAGTATAGCCTCGGGCTTTATGAGTGGAGCTCAAAGAATCTTCTTGTACACACCAGCACCAGCTGACAAGTGTTGGTGGGGTACAAACACGGAAAACAATGACATACACTTGCTCGCACGCACGCACACACACACATACACACACACACACACACACACACACACACACACACACACATACGATTATGAATATATATGTGCAACCGGATCTAGAACCAAGATCAAGACGTTTTGTGCACTCAACTGTCAGAACTAAAAGCTGCAACCAATTTTACAGCTGTATACTCCGCTGCTTATTAAAACTTATGTTTCAATTCGTACATAATATAACTTGTATATATCTAATATAAAACGAAGACTGCATTCTCCTCTTTAAAACGGCTTTGTTCATAAATCTACAATTTCTTGCCCGTTTGGGACTAAACAACAACAACTTAGTCTTGCTCAAAATTGTCCCAGAAGATATCGACGAAAAGAAGTTCGATATTGAATACCAACAGATCGATATCGTGGGTCTCTAAAGGACTATATATTTATGTCACTGCCAGTCTTTGATTATTGAACTGAATTACAAACCGATTTATATTGATACCGCAATAGATGTATAAATGTATGTATGTATGCATGTATGTATGTATGTATGTATGTATGTATGTACGTACGTATGAATGTATTATGTACGTATATATGTGTGTTGATTGGTTGGTAGTTCGGCAAGTAGGCAGATGCCTATAAATATACACATACGTGTATATATATATATTTATGTAGGTATACACACACACACACACACACACACACACACACATATATATATATATATATATATATATATATATAATCATTTCTAAGTCTCTCAAAGAGAGACATTCAGTAACAGTTCTTTAAATTAATGGCTGTCCCAAAAGGGCAATAATACAGGAACTAGTCCACAGATGTTGGCTTGCGCTATGTGGGAGTCCTGAGC
Organism: Octopus bimaculoides; assembly: GCF_001194135.2. Taxonomy (NCBI): domain Eukaryota; kingdom Metazoa; phylum Mollusca; class Cephalopoda; order Octopoda; family Octopodidae; genus Octopus; species Octopus bimaculoides. Next base: position 11,578,035 of record NC_068999.1, on the reverse strand, counting down.
TCCCTGTTCGAAAACATAAGGACACAGTGTGACGTATATCCAGCTAGTGACGATACTCCTTGGGGCTAACACAACAGTAACATCGTCCCTTCCGGGAAAGCCACATTATTTTGGCAAATAGCCATTATTTTGTATATATACATATATACCTTTTAGTATTTAGTTTTTCAATCATTAGCTTGTGGCCATGCTGGGGCACATCCTTAAAGGTATTTAGTCGAAGAGTTCGAGCGCAGCACTTATTTTGTAATTAAGCTTGGTATATAGTCTATCGATCCCATTTGCTAAACCGCTTACTTACGGGGAAGTAATCAGACTAACACTGGTTGTCAAGCGGTGGTAAGAGTCAGGCACAGAGGCACACACAGACACACGTACATACATATATATACACATTGAGCCATCCCATAAATAATGCGGTTTTTTATACTTTTATTTTTCAAAATTAAGAAAAACTTTTTTATTCTAAAATATACTCTCCTTCATTTCCTACAATGCTCTTCCATTTTCCATCTGGTAGACTAGCAAGGCCCCCTCCTCCAAAATTCACTTGTCCGTGATGAAAAATACTCCTCCGCTAATGTTCTGAACTCATCTACAGAATTCGTTATCTTTTGACGACAGCGGAATAAATGACAATCAGATGGGGTCCGACGAAAATGGTGGGTGGGGCATTGTTTCCTATTCAAACTGCTCCAGCCTTTGGAATATCATCCTTGAGTATTATCCTGAGGGATGAATACCTTTCGCCTTGAAACCGAAAATGGTCGTTTTTCTTTTAACGTTGACTTAAGCCACTCACGCTGTTCACAATATATCTCTTGTGTTATCGCTTGGTCTAGAGTCGATTAAACGTTTTATATCCCACCAAACAGAAAGTTTGTCAGGAGCCCATTGACCCAATTTTATAACTTTTCAGATGGCATGCAGGCGTTGATGAATGG
>NC_068999.1:11574599-11576793 GCF_001194135.2 Octopus bimaculoides | reverse complement strand
ATATATATATATATATATATATAAATATATCTATATATATATATATATGTATGTATGTATGTATATATATATATATGTGTGTGCATGTATGCTTGTGAAGGCGCATGGCTCAGTGGTTGGAGCAGCGTGTTTACGATCGTAAGGTTGTGAGTTCGAATCCCGGACCGGGCTGCGTGTTGTGTTCTTGGGAGTGACTGTGTGGTAAGTAGCTTGCCTCCTAAGCACATGGTTTCGGGCTTTAGTCCACTGCGAATCACCTTGGACAAGTATCTTCTGCTATAGACTCAGGTAGACGGAAACCGAAATAGGTAATTAGATAAACCGAGGTTTATATTTATTTAAGAAAATAATAAAAAAGAAATTAATATATTAATAATTATATTTGTTAATTGCAAAAAATGGACATAATCTCTGACAGCTGTTTCGATTCAGACTTTAAAGATTTTAATTAAAATAATTAAATCATTATAAAATGGAGTCTCGTCGGATATAGAAGAAAAGTTATACCATTACATTTTTATGTTTTAAGTGTACGGAACTTTTGAGCTGACTATAGTTTTGGGATACATTTGGTATCGACCTTATAAAGGGTGGGGAGAGTGTATATTTAGAAAGAAAGTAAATATATAATATACTCTGAGTAATCATTAAAGAGTGTAGGCATAAATAAAAAATAGTAATCAGCCATGTTTTTAAGTATCATATTAATATTGAGATAAATGTGGTTATAAATATTTACGTAAGAAGCGTGTATAAATTCGTAAGTAAAAATAAGAAATGGATAAAGTTATAGATATATTTATATATATTTGAATGCATATATAAATATAAACACATTCCAATATTTATATATTTGCAAAAATAAAAATAATAGACATGCAAAGTATCGGATATTGCATATGTACTTATATATATTTACACCCACACTTAATAAATATATTTAAATATCTGCACAGAAATCACATGCAGAAAAATTGTATAAATATGTAATTGTGTAGGTAATATGAAACTACTTAAATTCATACACAAAATATTACTCATGTTCAAATAGAGGTCAATAAAAATACAATAGTAGATCAAACAAATAAAAATGTATTTTTTTATATGTATTTATTTTGGTAAGAAATAACTGACACTCCTCAATCTATTTTGTATTAATCAAGTTAGTTAAAGAGAGTCTATTGGTCATATATTTTAAGAATAAGTAGCGATTCATTCTTTTGGGGAATCTTTAACGGTAATGTAAAATAGATTAAAGAAAGAAAGAAAGAAAGTAACAAGATAAAAGAACGGAGTTAATACGTTATATGTATAAGTGAGCAAGGAAAACTCTCTTATATCAAAGAAAAAATATTTATATTTTTTTCTTATTTTAGGGAATAAAATGCTTATGTGTGCGCAATAAGTAGATCAAGGGGAGGTAACTGTGGATAGTTAAAATTTATTTAAAAATTATAGAAAAAATATAGAAAAAATGAAAATAGATAAGAATATATATATATATATATATATTTACATAAAGGTTTGAATAATAAATATATATATATATATTAGTTTAATAAATAAATAACATAGTTGGGTAAAGAATTGTAAGGTAATGTAATACATGGCGGGTGGGGTGGGGGGCTTAAGTATCAATAGTAAGTCTAGGAGAAGGAGAAAAAAGTGTGCAAATTAATATTAATTATGCTAATAAATAATGGGGGAATACAAATTGGCAATATTAAATTAAATGAATAATTACTACTGTTAGGAAATTAGGAAAAAAAGGTATTAGAAAAAAATTGGAAAATATATATAGAACAGTACACTCATATTATTCATATTTGACGGATACTTGTCCCCATCTTGGTTGTTGCTAACACAACGTTTCAACTGATACACCTTCCAGACTTCATCAGGTGTCTTGGGGAAATTTCGATCCTGGGGTCTCATTCCTAAAGTAATTTTCGATGTTGTTGTTGTTGTTATTATTATTATTATTATTATTATTATTCAGGTCATTGGCTGGAATCGAACTCGAAATCTTGGGGTTAGTAGCCCGCGCTTATAACCACTACACCATATGCCCCAAGATTCCGAGTTCGATTGCAGGCAGTGACCTGAATAATATTATTATTATTATTATTATTATTATTATTAATAATAATAATAATAATAATAATAATAATAATAATAATAATAATAATAATAA
>NC_068999.1:11568480-11573407 GCF_001194135.2 Octopus bimaculoides | reverse complement strand
TATATATATATATATATATATATATATATATATATATATATATATTTATTTATTTATTTATTTATTTATTTATGTATGTATGTATGTGTGAATGTTTGTGTGTGTGTTTTTTATTAGTTATTGTTCTTTATATAGAGAACCATCTAATATTCAGTAGCGCAGGTTAATAGGTGTATATGCGAAAATACTTTACTTTGCTATTTTATTGTGAATGAGTGAGTATGCGAGCGATTGCGTCCACGTTACAATTCGGTTAGACTTGACTGTACCTTCCACGAGGCTCTTAATGATGAAAACTTTCCTCCACTAGGATCGATTTAAATGATTTTTGCTCGACGAATACAAGTCCCACCCTTATCATTACTGACGCAACAAATGCAAAAGGCGTAGTTTTCTTTCTTTCTTTTTTCTACCAATGTAACCAATCAATAATTATTTATTCCAGCGTGTGAACCTCTTTGTATGGTGTTCTCCTCTGTTGTAAGCATATAGCCATTATTTCCCCTTACCCTACGCGTTACTTCATTTGACATTCGCGGTTTAACAACCTATTCTGGGTCATGAAGAGAACAGCTTTATCCTAGTTTATTTGGAGTCCGGTAACAAAAACGGAAAGTATAAATATGCACCTCGGTACTTGGTTGGCTACGTATTTTTATTGATCCTCAAATGACGAAAAACAATGTTAACTTGCGGAGAAGCCGTAATGATAGCTTCCATTAGTTATAAACCAATGGATGTTCCCGGTTGGCTCAGTAGTTTGTTTGGTTATCCGACGCTCTTCAACGTTATCCAGTTTCATACGCATTTACACATGCGATCATCATAATTTGCATTTTCATATGACCCTCATTCTTCCAATCATATGATGTTCCTTGTCGTGTCTACGTTTTCACAAATGTAGTGACATTACAACCATTAACATGGTTTACAGGGGTCGTATCTCTGAACCCTCTTGCTTATTAGTTAATATACTATCGCAACAGCTTATGTTTATGTTTGTGTTGGTCCAATTCCATCTGCTGATTCGTGTAGGATTTCGTATTAATAATTAGAAAAATGTACGTCTGTACAATCTAAAAATTGTGGATTGAGAAAGCATTCGGCTAGATATCTGCGAAGAATTCTTCTAACTGTTCTTTCAAAGGTTATACAAAATCTGCCTTTAATAATATACAAACAAATGTTCGTGTTTGTCTTTTTAATGATGAATTATTCGGCTAAGTAGGTAGTGTTTTTTATAACGTACGTTATCACCTAATTTTCTAATGTTTTACTGAAGCTGACACATATTTAGAGATATCATTTGAAAGCAAATTTGCAAACTTTTTGCTGATGCTTCTTGCTATTGTTCTTCTTATTGTTGCATTTTAAATGTGTATTTGTGAAACGTAAATGCATATGATCGTGTGTGTTCTTGCTCAAGGGTTAATGATGTTTTTGAAAATTTCCCTCGGTTTGTGGTTTATAAGAGAATATCCATTCGTATCGTATTTTTGGATAGTACAATATCTATTTATCTAGAAATCATATTTGATATCTCACGAATAAAGTTTCTCTGGTTGTTGAAGCTATCTTTTTGTTTGTTTTTTTTTCCAAAAATCAAATTTTTTTCTTTCGTCTGATACAATCATCCTTTTATCGCAAACAACGATAGCAACTAAAACAACAACAGCAATTACAAGAGTCGCTGAAGCAGTATAAATGCAAAACCACAATAGCAATAATTAGAATAATAATTCTAATGAGAATGAGTTTGTTCATTATTAGCTAGAATTCAGACTTCCGAAAATGATATTGAAACACGGTGGATTGCAAAAAAAAAGCATGTGGAGGGATAACACCCAACAATATAAAGACAAATGAATGTATAAGGAGATTATACACGAAAGCACCGTATAAATATCAAATCATAGGGGAAAAAACAATAGATATAATATATAATCAAAGTGATAATGTATGAAAAACCACGTGATCGAACATTCAGGGAGAATAACGAACAACTTTTACTCCTCAAAAACCTGCCAAATATTAGACATTAGTATATCGGAGTGTTCTCTCAACTCCACTTCCCGCGTGACGATGCTCAAATGCACGCCTGCCCAAATATTACCAAGCCTTTCGTCTTTCTGAATTTCGTGTCATATTTCTAGCATATATATATATATATCAAAAGGCCCTCTTCACAGATCTCGTTTCCTATTCACATGCATTTCTTACTTCGTGAATTTACCGTTGCTTATATTAGTATGTCTTCATGACACGCTCTCTACTATTTTGTTATCATCAAAGATGATGTATAAGGGCTCTACGTTATGGTTGGGCTTCAGGAGGGGGTCTACCATCAAACATGTTGGTCCTTAAGAATGAAAACCTATCTGTTTTAAAGCTTCTGGAGATGCAATTAGCATCCTCAAGGAACAGGAGCCTCCACTACACGCTGTTAGCGCTGTTGGTACCTTTTGAATTTTGCGTTGCAAATCTCTGACAGGAAGTTTCTTACATCATCTTTACTGTTACATATTTTACAACAAAGATTTCTGCACTAAATAACTAGTCGCAGCGTTTATCTGTTCGCATGCCCTACTGTATATAGCTCTGAGATTATTTTGCTGTTCCCTAGGCTCATAGAAACCTGCATGCCCGCCGAACCACAACTCCATACATTACAAATAAAAACTCAGTGCGGATATTTTACTATGAATATGAACAACAATCCAGCTGCAATATTAGCCAGCGGTAATCTTTAGGGTGACCACATTATTTCTTTACCCAAAGTCGTTTTCACCCAGTTCCCACATTTAACAGCAACAATTATGGGGCCATACTACTGTGTACACTTCGTACAAGAAATCCCATTTTATGTACCAGTCAGAACTGTATCTAAGTCCTCTTTCGATTCGCCAAGACGGTTTTGGTAAACTTAGAAATGCGCAGTTAGATTAACTAGCTTCCTTCTTGCATCTTCCTGACAGCTTTGGGTTTTCAAATATCACCTGTTTATGTAATTTGATGCTGGCATGCCTTTTTTCTTTTCATCTTAATGTTGCATGTCAAGCGCTCGTCACTTCAGAGTTATGTGTACAAAAGATGAATCTAGAGTTTCACTCAAATTTCAATCGATATTTTCATTCGGCCAAGCCTTTGTTTGAGAGAATGTGCAAGTCTTGTTTTTATTGTCGTAAGAACTGTTCATATGAATACCATTGTTGCTAGAAAAATATAATATAATAATTGTGTGTGACTTGCAGTACAATACTTGTTATGTTTTATTCTTTTGTAACAAACTTTTTTTACTTTTTATCTTTATTCTTTTGGAAACATTATAGTTATTTGTGGTAATCAAGTTGTATTTTAGGAAGACAAATCACAAAAAAAAACTCTATATATATTTATCTTACAAGAAACATTATTTTTCATATGAACCGTCCCTCGTAAGGATTTCTAATTCTTCGAAAGCTATTTAGGATCGGATATGTTATCCCACAATACTGGCAAAAGCTTATGTCTATAAATAATGATATAGCACGTTAAAGATTGTACTCAAAACACACCTTTATTTGTCAACAACAGATAACAGCAACAAGGACAACAACGACGACGACGAAGACAACAATAAAACCTGCATAAACAGCATTAGGGATAACAATAACGATAGCAATTGTACTAAACTCATACCAGGGCTCACAAAAATACACGCTGTTCCATAAATAGCTCTAGTAAAAACCTCCTACATGCGCTAGACGCTATTGGTTGGATAGAAGAATTATCACACTCACAACACATTGTATGAAGCATGACCCCCCCACCCTCGAACCCCCCCACACACACATGTTCTAACATCTACAGCAGAAGGTAAACGCCAAATATGATACAAATCAGGTTACACATGACATAATCAATAGACGTAGCACTGGTATTACAGGGATTAATAAAATTAAAAAGAAAAACATCATGACAAACTGACAGAGATACAACAACAGGTAACGGGTTTATTACTCCAGTATCCACAAGAAAAAGAACAAAATGTGGCACACACACACCAGGAACATGGAGTTGCACGATGTACCGCAGCAGAAAGTCACAAGAAGCTGCCGAAGTAACAGGATGGTGATGATGTTGGTCGTAGATGATGATGACAGTAATGGCTTGAAATTGCTAGCAGTATACGAGATCAGCGTCCAATAGAATAAGTATTATGTGGCCCGTGAATAATAAAAAAAAGAAAATACTTGCCCACTTATACATGAATATCACATGTTCTTCAAGATATTGGCAAATTTAGCAACATATCTTTCGAAGTCATTATTTCCCAAATATACGTCGACAACAAATATAAACACAACCGCTAGAGATACCAGTAGCAACATCGGGACTACTGTTTTCATGGCAAAGAGACATTTGTGAACTTAGTTATAGAATATGTTAGATATGATTGATAAAAACCAGTGAAGAGCTTCCAGGGAGAGCGCATTCACTTAACATCACACTCTCTTGTATGAGTTCAGAGATAGTACTAACTCGAAATATGTTTCGAAGGCGGCGATCTGGCAGAAACTTTAGCAAGCCAGGCGAATTGCTTAGCTGTATTTCGTCTGCCGCTACATTCTGAGTTCAAATTCTGCCGAGGAAAAAGCGAAGGCCGTTACAGATTGGTGGCAGTGATGTCGCAACTAATTTCTACAGCTGACTGAACTGGAGTAACGAGAATTATAGTTTGCTACACCGTGCCCAAGAACGCAACACACAACCTTGTCCGGAAAACGATCTCACTACCCTATGATTTTTGTGACCGACGTTCTAAACCACTAACTCATGCGCGTTCACTTGCAAATTCTATCTGTATATATGTATATATAGAACGGTAGATAAATAGATAGATACATACATATAGAGATATAAATATATGTGTGTATATATATATATA
>NC_068999.1:11567239-11567984 GCF_001194135.2 Octopus bimaculoides | reverse complement strand
TATTTATATATAAATATAATTTTACATTCCCTAGTATTATAATATCATATATATATATATAAAGAAAGAGATTGGAATTGACATATAGATGGATAAATAGATAGATAGATAGATAGATAGATAGATAGATAGATAGATAGATAGATAGATAGATAGGTGTAAAATATGTACATGAATTAATACTATGTAGGTATGCATACATGGTAAAAAGAGAGAGAAAAAGACACGGGGAGAGGAAGATGCATTAGTACATAAAGTTTGGCAAAATGGGATGCCAGCACATTAGAGAATTTACATCTCACACGTGTACAAACAACCAGAGACAATGAGACACACACATATATATATATAAATGTATATATAAATATGTATATATAAATATGTATATATATATGTATACATATATATATGTATATATATGTATATATATAAATTTATATATATATATATATGTATGTATATATATATATATATATATTTATCTACCGTTCTGTTAAAGTAATCTTTTATATTGAACACTCAATATTTCATCTATTCAATAAGACATATTCCATATATTCAATAAGACATTCAATACTTTATTTCATTGTACCATCCATTTTTATTTAATATTATATATTGTATATTCCATATTCTATATCCCACATTGCTTTTGCAGGAATATAAATAAAACATAACAAACAGACAGTGTTGGAACTCTTTTAAACAAAATAATATATTCCTCTATACACAATCATACACAACC
>NC_068999.1:11561359-11562346 GCF_001194135.2 Octopus bimaculoides | reverse complement strand
ACATATATATATATATACACATACACACACGCACGCATACGTGTTTCCATAAGCATATACACACGCACATATATTTAGGGAGTGATGCATATATACATAATTATATAGAACCATATATTAAAACAGATAGATAGATATATATAGAGAGAAAGAAAGAAAGAAAGATAGACAGATAGGTAGATAAGATAGATGACTGAAACAATATATATCAACATATATATGTATTAATATTTATACATCATATATACATGCATTCACACGCACACGTGCACCTCCGACAAATATAAGTATATATTACACAGACACACATATACATGCATACAAAGAGACATATATTCATATATACATATATACATGCACATATATAAATGCACGTACAAATCTATATGCTTTTCTATGCATGCACACATAACATTTTCTAATACATACACAGAAACATACGCAAATACATCCATAAACACATACATACATGTAGATATGTGTGTACAGGCGTGAGTGCGAGGATGTGTGCGCTCATCGTATGTGTGTATGTGTGTCTGTAATTGTGTTTGTGTGAGTCCGTCTCCTTCTCTGTCTATTTGTGTGTCAATTTATATTCATATACTTTTACATATTTTTAGCGAAACAAAATATTTTAAAGTAATTTTGTATTATCGTATTTTGAACGAATTCATGACATAAATTTGTTAAATTGCGTTCAGTTGTGTTGTATAAATGGTATATACCTATGCCTATTTATGTATTTTCATCAAATATAATAAAATGATTCTGCTACTTATACTTATTGTAATTTAGCATCGGTGTTGGTATAACATCTAATGAATCTAGCAGAATATTGATAGGTGCTTTGATTATATTTCTGCATGCGCGTTTTTAGATATCAGCAGACACAAGCAGACTCTAATAAAAAAACAAAAAAACTAACTCCTTTAAGAGCCAAAACAGACACGTATGTATATATATATATATATATATATATATATATAT
>NC_068999.1:11556289-11560443 GCF_001194135.2 Octopus bimaculoides | reverse complement strand
ATATATATACCATGTCTTCTTGTGTGTATGTGTATGTGTACGTATGCTTGTGTTTGGGAGTGCGACTCAATTTATGCGTATGTGTAGCAGCATCGTTCAGATCCTATGAGATTTCTATACACATTTCATGAGTAGGTTTGTTTGTTCTCTCATTTGTTTTTTTTTTCATTTTTCTTTTTTTTTTTGTAGCAACGTAATTCTGATGAAAGAATCGAAGCCCCACGATGACACAGAGCACACGTCATTTCTTCTCGACAGCATGAAAATGTTGTTTACGAACGAAATCGAACAAACCAGTTGTAGCAAAGTGAATGCAGAAAGCGGCAGAAAGAATAGGACGATGGACATGTAGTAAGAAATGAGAAAATAGTGACGTCAGTGAAAGACAGAAAGAAAGAGAGAAAGTGAGGTGGGGGTTAGAAAAAAAGAGTATGTGTGTCAGCGAATGAAAAAAAATGATAGAAAGAGACAGATTGTGAAGGAGAGAGAGGCGGAGATGTTAGGGAAGATAAAGAGGCAAGGAATGAATGTATAAGCAACATGTAGTTCAGCTCTGCACCATGCATATCACACGGTGTCTTCTTAACATCTTACACCGGTCGCGTATCCGTTTTAAACCGGTGACTTGTCAAAACTTGTATCCTCGCATTTTAGTTATCCGTGTTTCGTGACAGATATAAGAACGATGTTGTCGTGGATGATGATCAAACTCTTCTTTTTTCTTTCTTTTTTTTTTTTGCCCACGGTCAGCCTTGAACCTCTATATACAAGTCCAAATGTACTCCAACTGTGAAATTCCTGACTTTTTCGTTTTTGTTTTTTTTTTATTTATTTATTTATGTGTTAGTCATGTTGCAATCTAGGACGCCATTATCCTATATGTCCTTCGTATTTCGGAAAATATGGTTTCTATGTCTAGCATATTGTACATCCCTCTGTATAGAGTCACTCATAGCTTGCTTCAAAACAGACATAAATGAAATATACTGAAGTGAGTAGAATATGTATTCTGTCCTTGTCGACTATCTGAAGGCAAATGCCTTTATTTTGTATTTGTTAAGCAAATGGTAAAGATTGGTAAATCTGCTAGCTGTTCTATTGTGCAGTATTGTGGTCCATTGTGGTCGCGGAAGGACTTGATTGGACGAGAATTTTCTTAGAAAGACGTGAAAAGAGGGGAAAAAAATATCCATTTTGTTTGTGCCTATACACAAGATTGTATGTGTGCAAATAGTAGATGCGTGTGTTTGTTTGTGTGGTGAATGTGTGAGTGTGTCTGCATATACTCTCAACAATAAACAATAAAGAATGATTAAACACCTGATAATAGAGAAACTGACAAAGACAGAGACAAAGATACAAAGATCATACACGCATATATATGAATATATGTCGAACATTCAATATATATCTCAACTCTTTGTATATATCACTCTCTTTAGCTATCTATCTATCTATCTATCTATCTTTCTATCTATCTATTTATCTATCTATTTATCTATCTTTCTATCGGTGTGTGAATCTGTGTGTGATTGTGTAGCGGGATAGACATAAGATTTGAAGCATCCCACTTAAGTCCGTAAAATCTATTTATTGATATATATATTTAACTTATCCATTGAATTCTTTCTTTATTTAGGACCGAGGTATGAAATCTGAGGGAAATGATGTGACTATTTTTTCCAAGACCAGCGATTTCGCAGTAGTTGTCATAATAGCTAGTCTTGTTTCTATTAGAAAAACGTGTGTCTATGCAGTTACTGCCAACGATGTTTTAAAAGCAATTTTTAATATTGGTTTCAAATTTCGGCAGAAGCCTAGGAATATTTGGGATGATGGTAAGTCGATTGCTTTGACCTGAGTTCTTAATTGGCATTTATACTGATGAAAGGCAATGCCGACCTCAGCTTTGTGCAAAAATTTGAAACAGACATTGGTAACATTTCTGGTGGTGTGGTTGATGATGACGGTAGTTGTCGCAGAGTTAGGCTAAATGTCAATTCTTCCGCATTTTTACGTTGTGTTCAGATATCTCCGTGATCACCTTAACATGTCTCCTTTCGTGTTTGATAAAATAAATTGCCAGTGAAGTTCAAGGTTCCATGTAATTGTCAAACATCCTTCCACGTACCGAAATTTGTAACATTTATTTATTTATTATTTTTATTATTATTATTATCATTATTATTATTATTATTATTATTATTATTATTATTATTATTATTATTATTATTATTATTATTATTATTATTGTTGTTGTTGTTGTTGTTGTTATTATTATTATTATTATTATTATTATTATTATTATTATTATTATTATAATTATTATTATTATTATTATTTACTTTTAATTTGTATGTTTGTTACAATCACTCGCCGACTTACATCCAGCATCCTAGGAAGAGTGAAGGATAAGAGGTGTTACAGCATGACAGAAAGCTTCGAGATGGCAAGTGGCAGGGGCAGTAGCGAAATAGCCTCATGTAATACAACGCAGGTATTTAAATTGATAGGGTGTTTCTAAGGATGTGCGCATGTTTTTCTGAGATATGGTTCTCCTGGGACTTCTCTGTGATATGGTTCTCCTGGGATATTATCTAGATATTTCTGACATCCCTTTCTTATCATACCAAGGGGCCCCACAATAACAGGAACAATTTTCGTTTTAAGATTTTACATCTCCTTATATTTACCTAATATGTCATATTCCTTTACAGATACATTTTTATCAGTGGAAGCACTTACAACTATTAGTGTACAAGTATCCCCCCCCCAACATCGCTTGACAACCGATGCTGGTGTGTTTATGTCCCCGTAACTTAGCGGTTCGGCAAAAAGAGACCGATAGAATAAGTACTAGGCTTACAGAGAATAAGTCTTGGGGTTGATTTGATCGACTAAAGGCGATGCCCCAGCATGGACGCAGTCAAATGACTGAAACAAGTAAAAGAGAGAGTAAAGAGTATAAGGGCACGAAACTATTTGATATAAAAGAGCGATCTTTGAGACCTAAATACTTGGCTTGTAGAATAGGTGTATAAGAAGATAAATACATCTCATGTGGACATAAAATTAGAACTGGGTGTGTCAAAAAATAAAGCTCTTTTCTATACGAATCCATTTATCAACGAAGAAATATATAAAATAGCTACTTAATACCAGCTCATAGTGTGTGAATAATTAGACAGCAGGAGACAAAAAGGTATTATTGAGTATGGCAAATCGGCAAGCTCTCTAGGTCCGGAAAAAACGTATGCATGATATACTTCTCTCATGCAAGAAAAACCGGAAGTAAACACCGGTCTCAGGATGTGTTTTGATTTATATTCATCCTAACGCCAAAACCCCCGTCTCCCTTGGACGATATCTTTTCACCAATCCTCCTTACATTTACATATCATACTATTGTCCTTCGGCTGACATATAAACATTGTTTACATTAAGACATAAACACAGAGAAAATACTCACATATATATAAGCTCAGAGAGAAATCCATTCTATGTATACAAAATTTTTCAGCACGTTGCATCTTTAGAAAATTTTATTTCTTTCATTCAATGATACCATTTTTACATTCATTCATTCATCCTTTATTCCATATTCTTCGATATCTCCATGTTTTTCTCTCCCTTATGATGCACTCTCCAAAGAAAAATATAAACATAAAAGAGAGAAGTCACGGATTATTTACCTGCATCTTAACTGGTACACATAATTTCATTGAGAGTTCTTTTGTACTCAATAACCTCTTTTTATTAGTATTTTCATATTATTCATTTTTAAGCTGATAGCTAACGGCACTTCTTACAAGCAACATTGACAAGCATTGTACTCTAACAAATATGAGAATGCGTGTGGTCACACACGTACACATCTTATACATAGATGTATACACATACCTATGCATGTACACGGACATATATTAAACATACGTAGTTACGTGTATATGTATATGTATGTGCTCGCGTGTGTGTGTGTGTGTGTGTAAAGTATTATAAATAGTGTCTTTGATGGATTTAATATACATATATTATTTAACAATTGTACGTTCTCGTAAAATATTCTACAACACCGAAATGTTAGCAACAAGCATGTGTACATGTATGTATAAATGCACGTGCCAAGATATATATATATATATATATATATATAT
>NC_068999.1:11552457-11554274 GCF_001194135.2 Octopus bimaculoides | reverse complement strand
CAACAACTTCTAACTTGTTGTCTCTTGAGGTCTCTGGGTGAGACTTGGATCCAATTTGTACAAATGCAAAACAAAAGTCAAACATAAAATAATAATAATAATAATAATAATAATAATAATAATAATAATAATAATAATAATAACTGGAATGTGGAATCTAAAAACAGAAAAAATTCGTATCATAGGTAGGAATGCCTTAGGTATAATAAAAAAAAATATTCAGACAACTACATAACAAAAACACCAGGACTTACAAATATATATAACATACAGAAAATTGCACTACTGGGCACTGCACACATTCTATGCAAAACACTTTCAATACAGTAACCATAAGAGCATCACAGTAAACCACAGCACATACCCAAGGCACACAGAGCTGCGCTCGGTAGTGAAGTGAAAGCACGTTATAAAAATAAAACTAATGAATGATAATAATTATTGTCACGTGGTCAGAACAATGCTCTCTGAAATTTGCGGTGTGCAAAATGTTGCCTGTGTGCAAACGTTGTGTTTCTTTGCAAAATGTGTGAGCATCCACGCTAGTAAACATCCTCAATGAAAAAGAAATTTATTTCATCTTCAAAACCTTATGTGTGCGCAATTTCCCCCTTGTGTAAAATTCGTGCGTGTGTACAAGCATACACCATGGAGGAAACATTGCCCCGACCCACACAAACTACGTAACATAATATAAATATGCATAAGTAAATATTCTTTATAAATTCATATCCATCCAAAACCAGGGCTCTGCACGGAACTGGGTGTATTGGGAGAGAGATTAAATTTATATAATCTGTTGTAACGATATCTGCCATTATTAAAATTTCCCTCTGCTTTAACAATTGGATACATGTGTGTGTGTGTGTGTGTGTGTGTGTGAAGCTTTGGCGTTATTTTAATACACGCCTAAGATTGTACACTTCAGAATCGTTATGATGAATCGAGCATTTTCTCTGCTAGTATCACGAAACAATTTCGGCTTTCGTGGAGATTTTGAAAAGAAATAGTGAATTTTACATTAGAAATATATATGAAAATGAGGATATTAAGTACATCGAGAAATATGTATCGGAAGGAATGCATAACCAACAAGTTGATCGAAGGACAGATTCAATTATTTTTTTCTTATACGTTGTATATAAAATCTATCTTTGTGAATTCAGTAAAAGTGAAATATATGATTATGATCGGTGGATTTTTTTTTATGTTGCATTTGGATTTTTCGATGGAGCATGTTTTTAGATTTGCTAGGATAAAAGAAAAGCAATGTTGAGGCTACCGTTGTTTCAAGTCAGGAAATTAAAATCATCTAACTCCATGCAGCTGTATGCTATGTTGTTTAGTACTTTTAATCTTATTATAAAGAACGTACTCCACAGGTCCGACACTGATGTATTACAGGCATACTTTATTTATTATTATAAATATAGCAAAAGTGTTCTGTGAACCATGTTTCAGAGAGTCTCGCTCGGTTGCCCAAAGCTTGAAGTCTTTGTTCCCGTTAATATAGAGTTCGGGTCCCGGTCGCTCTAAGAACCTCCAAATGAAATCATATGGATTCCCTTAATCTCTGGTGTACCAAACATGGCTGGCCAGGGATGAGACAAATCGTGTTTCTGGAATCCTGAAAGAGGACATGTGGTTGAACAGGCATCGTTTAATGGGTGTCCCGGTTGACCTAGTTTATTTTAAGCCTGTGGTGTTGGTTGTCCTCACGAAACTGGCGAGCCTTCTGTTGGCTCAGGGGCAGCAGATGTTCTCTGTAAGCACAGACAAGTATATACTTAATACAGAACTATTTATATATATATATA
>NC_068999.1:11550432-11551223 GCF_001194135.2 Octopus bimaculoides | reverse complement strand
TATATATATATATATATATATATATATATGTATGTATGTATGTATGTATGTATATATATATATATTTGAAAATTATGCATCATGTACGTTGGGCTCATATACCGAATGGAGGCGTGAAAATAAAGAGATAGAAATTCGAGGTAAGGGCTTCCAAAAGGAACTGATCGAATCGATTAAGGATTTGATGTTTATACGAAATGTCGGATGAGAGTGCAAAATTTAAAAATTCAGGGATAAATAAGTAGATAGATAGGTAGATAAAATAACTATATACAGATTCGAGTGCATTTTGGTAAAGGATATCATCTCCGTTATTTCAGGGTACAATAAATATATCAATTTAAGGATTCCAAATACAGAAATTTAAGCATAGATATAGACATGATGCTCCGCACCATCATCAGGATGGATTTCTTCATTATGAAATCCTTAATGGCAATAAATCGATAGTTCTTACACTGGGTCTAAGGTATGAATCATTCCTTATCTCTTACGAGTGAATAACCAGTGAACAAGGATTTTAACCAACCACTTGGGTTATCCCAGAAACGGCTGTATGACTTCAAATTCACCTTGAAATATATACATGGTGTAACTGAACGCTAACACAGATCCATAGATCCAAGCTTAGCTGTGATCTTGGGATCTAATGTTCGTCCAATTATAGCACTTATCCAGCGTACCTGTTCGTTTAGATCACAAGTGAACTAAACCTCCTCATATTCTCTCTGTCCCCCCTCTCTCTCCATCTCTCTCTCTCTCTCTCTCTCTCTCTCTCTCTGTATATATAT
>NC_068999.1:11545594-11548418 GCF_001194135.2 Octopus bimaculoides | reverse complement strand
TATATATATACACAGATAGATAGATAGATAGATAGATAGATAGATAGATAGATAGATAAATAGATAGATAGATAAATAGATAGATAGATAGATGCACAAATACATATCACACAAATATATAAAATTTAAACTATTTAATTACATATACGCTTGGATCGGTGCATAGAGCATTGGGGTCACAATTATGGTGAAGTGAGTTCTTTTCCTGGATCGGGGTGTGTTGTGTTCTTGTTTTACATTGCTCCAGTTCTCTCAGCTGTAGAAATGATTTGCGACGTCACAGGTGCCAATAATACCCTGGTTTTCATAGAAACTGATGTGAGATATTCTTTTGGAAAAAAGGGCATGTACGTCTTCTTAGATGAACTATCAACTAAGCGGGAAACTCTGCCAAGAAAGGCTCTGCCCCTAATTTTCCGTGTAATAATTTTACGAAGATAATGTTTCTGTCCTTCATTATTTTTTAATGATGCTTTTAAATTCCTGAATCCCTTCAAGTTCTTCGCTGTGAATATTTTATATATATAAATATATATATATATATACATACATACTCACGCACATATCTTTATAGTTGTGAACGTTAATTTAGGTACCACCCATAAACTGGGGCCGATGTAACCGGCGGAATGTATACACGCATACATGCATTCATGGTGTTGCGTCTAAGCTAAATCTATTTGATTTTTTCTTAATCAATTTTGATGCGCAAAAGGTAGATCACCGAATAAAAGACGTTAATGTATTTAGTTGCTCGTTCTTTTATATTGTAATTTAAAAAAAAATTCCCGAGGTCGATTTGGTTTTATATTTCCGACGTCGAAAAAATATAAACCAGTCAAGTATTGCATTCGATCTAATGAATTATTTCCTTCCCGAAAATTTCTGTCAAATATCAGTATTTTATTTGAATATTTTGCTTTTTTATTGATTTTACCGAAAAAAAAAATGAAACAAAAAAAGATAACGAAAAAAATAAAAAATTCCTAATAATTTCGAATACAAGATTTATGGAAATTATATTGACTCGCTACGTGCTTCTAAACTATATTAATAACATAGCTACACTGTGTGACGTGCATCAATGAATAATCGAAACTGGAACTATCGCTTCCAATTTTTCTGAAATTTATTGCATTTTTCTAGTTTTGATTTTAATTCCGTTTCAAGATTCTCACTAACGTAGGAATCCATTTCACAGAGGCATTAAAGGTGAATATGATGTGAAAATCAGTGAAGTGATCTTACTCCAGTCTGCTACCGACGCCACGATAATTTCATCGTCATGTTCCTAAGGGGTTTTACCGTTTATTTGAAGGAATCCTATCTATAATCTAGATTGATAATCCTTTCTGATACACGTACAAGGCTTGAATATCTGGTAGAGGTGTCAATCAATTACATCGACCCCCAGAGCTCAAATAGTACTTATTTTGTCGACCCCGAAAAGATGAAAGGCAAATCGACCTGGACTCAAAATTTTAATGGATAATAATCTATATTCATAAGCAACGATGTTTTTCTCTTCCTCTTCAAGAGAAAAAGAAAGAAAGAAAATATAAAGATTTCTCATCGAACGTTTGATTAACTTCCATTTTCTACTTGTACAGTGGCAAAGATGTTCGCTTACCGCCTTGACGAATTTACTCGGAAAAATTGTCCACAACACATTTATTTTCCTTTCTAGTTTTTAACTTAGTGAATCAGATCTATTGCTTAACCTCCAAGACACAGAGCTTAATCAAGGAACACAGTTTATGAAGTAGAGATGGGGGAATAAAGATAAATACACATACATAAGCATGGCTTCTACAATGATTTCGTGTGCCAAATTCAATATGAATTTTGGGGGACCGTGGCTATACAAGAATACAGTTGGTCAAAGTGATCGGCAGTGGAAGTGAACTCGAAAACATGTGGTAGAAATGGGAGGATTTTAACCTCCTAGCCAAGCCACCGGCTTTCAATTTTTCTTCGAAATTAGCGCAGGAATCCCCAAATCATCCCTAAATAATGCCTGAAAAATGTTATCTTGTATCCAATGTCACCTGGTGTAAAATACGTATGTATGAAGAAACATTATCAGTGTTTCTCAATCTTTTTTTTTTCTTCGTTTAACCTATGAGCCCCATTGATCTCTATGTTATTTCGACAACGAAAACAACAACAAAAACAAATAAATAAATAAGTAACCACAGCAACAAAAACCAGTAATGATAGTAACAACAGTAACTATGTTTTAAGTGAAGCAAGATGTGAAACTTGAACGAAGCAAGAATCGGAAACTGGAATCAGCAGTTTGCCTCACACGAACCGAGATTTATTTCCACCAATGTTCGACCAAACGTAACAAAATATATTTAATGGAGTAGTATTCGGTTAAGTTGAACCACGGCTGTGATCTCGTTAAAATTACCTTGCTACCAAGTGAACCGTGGAATTCCGTGCCAAAATGACAATTTCAGGCAACATTTGTCACCTATTTTCATGACAACATGCCTATTGTTTAATAAAATTGGTCGCCATATTAATTACTGGATAACACTTCTCAATATGACACACTTCAACTCTTATCAGCAACTTCTCCCTTGTACTCTCTTTGGCAGCTCAGTTTCTTCTTCCCTCCATTCCAGCCCTATTATCTCTCTCTCTCTCACTTGATCTTCCTGCTAATAGTCAATGTGGCTACTCTGTCTATCTATCTATCTATCTATCTATCTATCTATCTATCTATGTGTCTATCTATCTATCTATCTATCTATCTATCTATCTATCTATCTATCTGTCTGTCTATATATATATATATATCTATCTGTCTGTCTAT
>NC_068999.1:11539398-11541352 GCF_001194135.2 Octopus bimaculoides | reverse complement strand
ATATATACATATATGCATATATGCATATAGTTTTATAATGGTGTGTGAGTGTGTGTGCGTGTGTGCCTGAATCTGTGTGTTTGTGCGAGCTCATGCTTCTTTGTAACTGTTTGTCTCAGAGCTTTTATGTGCGTGTAATTTTGGCAATTCCGATAGCAACGATTCAGAGTGACTTTTTTCTAACAAATTCTTCAAACAAATATGCGTCCTATAAAAGTTTGAAATCGTTTAATATGCTAATTAAATAATCTTATTAGTGAGGTTCAACATATTTAATCCTATTTACATATCAATATGAATATGCCACAATAACTTTGAAAATAAATTGGCTTCCATTATCGTCTGGTTTTAAATTTGCCATTTCAGATATGTTTTATTGAAGGATTTACAAATGAGAAATTTATCTCTCAATTACCTACAATTGTCTAGCCTATCATGGTAACCCTGACATGACTCTTACCATCTGTTTATTTACCTATCTGTACATGATTAAAATTATAGTGACTAAATCAATTATCATAATCATCACGTGTGAGAAGCACCTTAATTTGAACTAATATAAGAAATTGCTTATTTTATTTCCTGTGAGAAAGGATGTTTTGCGCAAGAATTCTGCACGTCGGAGGAAACGCCTCGATGCAGTACTTGGTATAGAATTGATACTTTATTTAGCATGGTTGTAATACAATGAAGTATGTTAAAATTTGAGGCCACAATGTTAGATTACAAAGTTAGAAGTACCCATTTCTTCCCCAAAAACAACCATGCCTGGACTTGTGCCTCGGTGGGGCACAACTTGTGTTAAAAGTCATTTTATCAAGGTACTGCGCTGTTAGAACCATACTGGTCATTTTGCAGAAAAATTCTTAATCACATTTCTATGGGTACAGTAATTACATTTTTGAGGATATGCAAAGTGGAATCGAAGTGTAACTTTAAAATAGTGTGTTGCCGAAAGCATGGATTCATCTATGGCCGAGCAGTTACCAAATTAGCTTCAAGGAAGAGGATACGATCCGACGGCATGCAATCTCTTACGTTTATCGTTTATAACGTCAACATCACTTCGACTTCATCTTCGTATCGAGGTACCGTTTGATTGATGCGTCTCCTAGAGTCGATCGTTGCAGACGTATTGACAAATAATAATAATAATAATGATAATAATACTAATAATAATACGACCACCTTGGTGGAACACAGTTGGGGACTCCCTTCAAGCAGCAGAACAGCAAGGACCAAGAGTGTGTTGTTAGCCAGCTGGAGAAGATGTCTTCCCGAGGCTAAAAACAGCAGTAACATCGTCCTGTATTAGAGCACCATATTTAGCTGGCAAATATATATATATATATATATATATATATATATATATACATACAAATAATACTTCAACGATTTGCAAAAATAGATTCACTCAACGCCGTATCAAATACCAAGACGTGTGTGTACTAGAGAGTAATGAGTGCGAGTAAATGTGTATATTCTTGTATATGTGTGTGTTTGACTGTGTAAATGCACGTATTTATGCATATGAGTGCTTTAGTATGTGTGCTTGAGTGTGTTCAATGAGAAAAATCAGAATATTTCATCACATTGGATAATGTCCGAATCCAGCTGAGATTCTCTTTCTGGTAAGCAGAATTCATTCCGCCATTGCCACATGCATTCATGCTTCCAGCCACATTGCCAGTACTCCGACCTGTGACCCATCCATTTGTACCCACATAGTCATCAGGGAGTTCATTCACTCATATATGTGCTGAGTGTCTCCATAACCCTTTAACACATGGGCTACGGGCAATGCCCTTCAGATCATGAAGAGTTAAGAATTAGCAACCACAACAACTTGAAACATCATTATATAAGAATTTAGGGACGCGCACGCATACACACATATATGTACATATATTTATTGGTATATATATATATATTTATATATATATATATATATATA
>NC_068999.1:11537951-11538664 GCF_001194135.2 Octopus bimaculoides | reverse complement strand
AAGTATATGTGTGCAGGTATGTGTTTGCATGTGTGTACAACAACTCAAAATTTCACATGCACTTATTTGAATACGCAAAAAGAAGGCAACACTACAAAGAATATAAAAAAATGGCACCCGAATATACAAAAAGAAAGAGAGAAAGAAGAAAGGGAGGAAGAAAGCAATAAAGAAAGCAAGAACTGAAGAAAGAAACATAAGGGAGAATGAAGGAGAAGACAGGAAGAACGGAGGGTGGAAAAACGGAAGACAGAAAAGCAAGGAAGCTAGTCGTTTGTCGTCTGCAGATGTTGGCACTTTGTCGCGCTGGACAGGAAGAACCGTAGGACTGGTGGATACTCTAATTCTGCTCCTGGGCATTGTCAACCCAGCGTGTGTGTTGCTTAGCTTGTAGGGGCCTTTCTTCGTTTTAACACTTGAGGGCTAGAAGGAGGAAAGGAGCGAAAAAGAAGAAATAAAAAAAAGAAGACCAGCTTGGTGGGACACAGGTGGGGACTCCCTTCAAGCAGTGGAACAGCAAGGACAAACTAGACACGGCTATATGTTATAAGTATTACGAGATGTTGCACGCCATTTACGGATGTACAATGACACACATACACACACACGCACACGCACACACACGCACGCATGCACGCAACGTATATATTTATATACATGTCTGTATAATACATACATACATACATACATACATATATATATATATATATATA
>NC_068999.1:11527207-11532186 GCF_001194135.2 Octopus bimaculoides | reverse complement strand
TATATATATATATATATATATATATATATGTATGTATGTATGTATGTATATGAATATATATTGAATAATCTTTTTGAGGGCAGTAAGTAAAGCAAAAAATTGCGAGATATACGTGGGTTGATACATTTGAATAAAGTTATTGTAATTAGGCAATTTTCGCTCCTTTATATACAAAACTCCAAAAGATGTAGGTCTGTGGCGAAATACCTCAGAAATAACACTTCAAAGATGTGACCTGCTTTCATAGAATTTACTGAGAAGATACCTGTTATTGGAAAGAGCGGGGTTTGTATAATTGGTTTAAGCTCTATACTACTTTATACATCTCGATATATACATATACACACAGGCGAACATATATACGCTTATTACATAATATGCATCATTTTTCTATATACAAGGATAGGCTGAAAACGACTTAAAATACCTATGAAGGAGCAATGCTACTGCTGTCCAAACTTGCGTGCATTAATTTCATTTGTGCTTTTTGGCAGCATTGTTTCTCCGCAGGTAAACTGATATCTAATTCTTCAAAGAAAACCACAAGACAACTAGTAGCGATTTCATTTAAAAATCGGCAAAATTTGGCATCGTGGAGTTATCATTCACCTGTAGGAAAGATGTGTAATTCCCAAGCACATTAGAAGATAGTGCTCCCGCTATTTCATCAGTGTAATAATAGTTGGCAGCTGAACTTAGGAGAGGAACGGAAAGTCTTAAATGGGACTAAAGGTCTAGACGTCCTGCAACTGCTATCACCAGGGACAGTGGTGATCCTGTTCAATTTATGGTGATCGATGACAGTCGATTGAATATCAAGCAAACCGCCATTGCAATTAGCACATCCCGTGAGAAAGTTCAGAATATTCTATAGAAAGAACTTGGCTTTAAGAAGGTTTCTGCGCGGTATATGCTACATTAGCTGACAACTGATCAAAAGCGCACCAAGAGGATCACATGACGGGAAAATGTGACATTGTTTCAAGCAGATCTAGTTAGTTTCAATGAACGTTTCGTAACCCAGATTTAGTGTTGTTTTCATCATTTTGAGCCAGAGACATTTTTTCTATTGACAACAAACGCACAAATTGAAGGACGTTATTATATCAGCGTCCATAAGTGTTATCACTGCAATTTCCCAAATGTTATAGCGTCTGCAAATTCTCGTATCCCAAACTACATCAAAACAGCTTCGCTTCTGTCATGGCTTGAATTTGCCTTCAACATAATAATGATGGTTGGTAGTCATGGATTTAAGCAACAGTTTTCAGCAGCCATCCGCCATAATATTCATGAACTAGCGACCTGAAGCTGTCTAGAGCTGCCTTTCTGTGATGACTTCCACATTCTCGGACGTTCTTTATATCAGTTAAAATGATAACGAATACAAAAATTGCAAACGATTAATTTCATAAATTTCATGCTCTTTCTACTACTACTACTACTACTACTACTACTACTACTACTACTACTACTACTACTACTGCTGCTGCTGCTGCTGCTGCTGCTGTTGCTACTGATTTAAATCTTCCTACTGATGAAGATATATCTCTAAAGAAATTTGACAAATTTAGTAAATATAAGGACCTGGAAATTGGATTACAAAAGATGTGGCATCTAAAAGCAGAACTGTTCTCTTTATTGTGGGTGCCCTTGGTATGTCCGAAACATCAAGAAAAGATCCCAGGAGAACGAACCATGTCCCAGATAAATCTCAAAGACTATACTGACAAGTACGACCCAAATCCTTAAAATTTCCAATGTATTTAAATATCTGTGTTGTATTACATGAAGATAGATCGCTACTGCCACTGACACTTCTCATCCTCAAGCTTTCAACCATATTGTAACATCTCTTATTCTTCATTCACCGTAGGACGCTGGGTGTGTTTCGGGAAGTGATGGTAACAAAACATGCAAATTAAAAGTATAATAACAATGATAATAATAATAATAATGATAATGATAATAATAATAATAATAATAATAATAATAATAATAATAATAATAATAATAATAATAATAATAATAATAATAATAATAATATTCGGCTACCCAACTAAGCCTGCTTGGTGAGAAGGGCTTGGTGAGAAAGGGTAAATATAGTTTTTGGACACCCTGTGGGATAAAAAGCAAAGCACGCCAAAAAGCAGGGCCAATGACCATCCCTAAATGTGTTGACAGAACGTCTTAGCCTAGGACAGAAGTCTGTTTAGAAGAAACACTCTGATTTCAAAACTGGGGTAGATGGGACTCCTTAACCACCTTAGTAATAATTTGTCAGCGGCCAACAGCTTCATCTTTGTTATGAAGCAGGAGCTAGCTACCGAATAATGGTGTATGAGGTTTCGGGCCCAACATACCTCATCTACTTCCCTGTGAGAATGAAGGACATCGTATGAATGGCAAGGTCTGATGGTTTGCAATACTCAAAAATGAGAATGAGAATCGTCCCAACGCAGAAAGAGGTAGTAAGAGATTTTCAGTCTTTATTGATTATTCTTCCAGAGAAATTAAAAGTGCTGGTTAGTGACTCACCTGGAAACAACTGAATATATGGTGAAAACGTCCAATACAAGTGTATGGAATAAGGGTTTGAATGATATGTGAGGCAGTTATGTATATATATTCCACTCTTTCACACTTTCAATTTCTCTCTCTCTCTCTCTCTCTTTCTCTCATTTCGCCTGGCAGATACCCTGTGATTGAGTAACACGGTTTCAGTCGTCATCCAGAAACTGCTCACACGCGAATTCGAAGGAAGAGAAAAGCGTGGGATAATGAGATGGACAGAACTGTAGTTGAATGCCAGTTCATGAATGAACATTCCTAAAATGCATGCAATAAAATATAATGAAATGGGGCTCTTTGAGATGAGTGAGACACGATTAGCCGAGTAAGAAAGAGCAATAACAGACACGGAAATTGAAGGAATAGAAAGGAAAACAGAAAACAGTGATAAATCTGCTCCAACAGATAGCGTGTCTTTCGAAGGTAGAGGAATGAATGGTAGCAGTGAAGATGTAGGGCAAAGTGTAAATGTTTTATCAGCAGATGAAGCAGAAGTAATAGGTAGAGATATATTACAAGTATACGATGATGATCAACAAGGTGATGCTTTGAAATATTAGAGAAGACCAAGACCAAACATCCCCCAGTCTGAGATACGTTGACAGGCGCAAGCTAAAGTAGAAATCGAAAAAAAGAAGATTCTCTAGTTGGACTTTTTTAGACTGGAAATATAACTGAAACCAACAAGATAACCAAGCCTGTAGTTAAGTTTGCAGGGGACGACTTGGAGGCAGAAGAGAACAAACTGTAGATAAAGAAACACATTGGCGGAAACGGAGACGAATTTGTAAGCAACGAAGTTAAAAAGACATTTGTGACAAATTGATACATTGGAAAGTGGAGAACTGGAAAGCGAAAACTTCAATATGAGAGTGGAAATAAGATGCAAACTAAGAGATGGCAATATGATAATAGAATAAAACAATTCAGGCAAAAATGAGATTGTTTGGAACCAATCACAAGAAAAAAAAAACTGTTTGAGGAACTAGATGGGCAAGTGTACCTAACATTGATACCTGATGCAGACAAAAGCAGAGCATTTTGGAGAGGGATCTGAGATCAACTTCTTTGGCATAATGATAAAGCGGATTGGCTGCGTGGTATCCCAGAAGGGATGGGAAATATACAAGGTCAAGATAATAAAAAATAAATATAGAAAAGATAAAATCACAGACGAGTAAAATTCTACATTGGAAGAGTCCAAGTTTATGGGATGAAGAAGCTGGGAGGGTCCAATGAAAGAATTGCAAAATAGCTGGCTAAAAGCTTGCAGGAAGGCTCACTACTCAGCTGGATAAGAATTGGAAAGACAGTCCTGTGTCAAGAATCTTGAAAAGGTTGACATTATATCGAACTGTCTACCAGTTATGTGTCGTTTGCTAATGTAGAAACTACTATCAGGTGTTTCGTCTGGTTCACTGTATGGACACTTACAAAAACGTGGGGTGCTACCCATTGAACAGAAAGAGTGGGGCCGAAAGAGGAGCTAAGGGACGACAGATCAGCAGTTAATTGATAAACTGTTTATATATTGGAGTTTATATGCACAGAAGTGAGCAAACAATTAGATAAAAAAATATATTCATAAAGTTTGATTAAACAAATATTTATCAACTAAAAAATTGATGCATATACATGCGAAAATAAGTACAATAAAATATATGCACGTGTATATATGCATATACGTAGATACATCAATTTATATGTGTGTGTGTATTTATATGTATATATATATATATAAATGTATATGTATATATATATATGCGTGTGTGTGTTTGCGTGTGCATATATTCATATGTATATACATATATGTTTGTATTAATAAATAAACACACATATATGTCTCCATATATTTATTCATATCTATATGCGTGTATATATATATATATAAATGTATATGTATATATATATATATATATATACATATTTTTATATACTTGGATGCATGCATGTGTGTGGATGTATATATTCATATACACAAACAGAAATATATTATATTCACACGCAAAACACACATACATACATATGCCTTTGTGCGCTTTTAGTGTTCAATTATACGTAGAGACAAATTTACGCTAGTCTATATTTGTCCAAGAATATTAGTATTTACACATTCTCAATGTCTGGAGCCCGGGTTTCTAGAATCAGACAACAGATGCCATGTGGTGGCGTTAAGAAGTACCAAAGTTTAACTGTAGATTACCGACAAAAAGGAATGGCTTTTCTTTTGAGCGTTGAGAATTAGCAAGACTTGCATGACAAGATCCATCGCACACAACACCCCATCACACCTTTTTTACATATATCTGTATATGTATATATATATATATATATATATATATATATATATATATATATATATATATATATATATATATATATATATATATATATATATATATATATAT
>NC_068999.1:11525181-11526262 GCF_001194135.2 Octopus bimaculoides | reverse complement strand
TATATATACACACATATGTATACACACATATATATATATATATATATATGTATAGATATATATATACATCTACATACACATATATACATATATATATATATACACACATATATATATATCGATGTATATACAGAAATATACACACACTTACATATAGGTATACGCAGTTATATACACATATAGGTATAAGTATATATACATGTACGTATACATACGTATATGCTAGTGTTTCTGTATGTGTCCATAGGGCATAATTTTGTTTTTATAACTATCTGTTAGAAATACCTTATAGTCACGCAGGCAAGATCACGGACACTTACATACACACGCACACATATAAAAATGAACGCATGTTCACACACATACAAGCATACACACACACATACTTACACACGCGGACACTTATACGCGCACTCACATTTATATATAATAATGCACGTAAAATTTCTATATGTACATGCGACAGACAGAGAAGGAATTAGCGAGAGGGAGAGAGGGAGATAGAGGGAGAGACTGTGAGAAAGAGACCGAGAGAGAGTTTGTATGTTACCCTGTGTATCATTACATGGTTCTGTACACACCTACCGTTCTCATAGTCTGTGGTTATACGTATATTTATGTGTATGTGTGTATGAATGTATAATTCTAAGAGCATATGTGTGTGTGTGTTCGAGAGAGAGTGTGACTTAATGTACTATAAATCCCGGCCAAATGAATACAGCCAACGACCTCTCAAATGTTATCCATAAGACGGGATGTACAGAATCAAAATGCTCTTCATGTGCTATTATATATGAACGATATTTACCGTCTTAATTTCTCTAAGTATAGGTAATGCTGTGTGTCAAGAAGTATGTCTTAAGGCGGTGAGCTGGCAGAAACGTTAGCGCGGCGGGCGAAATACTTAGCGGTATTTCGTCTGCTGTTACGTTCTGAGTTCAAATTCTGCCGAGGTCGACTTTGCCTTTCATCCTTTCGGAGCCGATAAATAAATTACCAGTTGCGTACTGGGGGCGATGTAATCGACGTGATCCCTTTGTATGTCTTTGTTTGTCCCCTCTGTGTATAGCCCCTTGTGGGC
>NC_068999.1:11521473-11522220 GCF_001194135.2 Octopus bimaculoides | reverse complement strand
ATAGGTAGAGAGAGACGGAGAGAGAGAGAGAGAGGGAGATAGAGAGAGAGAGAAAGAGAGAGAGAGAGAGGGAGATAGAGAGAGAGAGAGAAAGAGAGAAAGAGAGAGAGAGACACAGAGAGAGAGAGAGAGAGTGACAGAGAGAGACAGACAGACAGAGAGACAGATAGAGACCGTGACAGAGACACACTGATAGAGAGACAGACACACAAACACACACTGATAAGTACAAAGACGTTTTGATGTAAAAGCATTAGGAGTAGCAGAGACAGGTCAAACACGATATGCACAGCGTGGGTCATTCAAGGTTATTTTGCATGCACACTGATCGTTTACGTGCACGTGTAGAGGTTTGAGCTGTGCATGAAGGACAGAGCGACAACGAAATATTATCGTATAGAATAATAGTGTTGGCGGGGAGAAGCAAGAAATGTGTATGTTAACGTTTGTTTGTAGTGTTCGACGTTGTAGTTTCAATTTACCATATTTATTCGTAAATATTTTAGGAAATTAACATAGAAGCGATTCCATGTCAACACTGGGACAAAGCTACTTCAAGCACGTGGCTGTTTATTTTCTGAATGTTAAACAGCAGGACAAGTTAAATAAAGGGCCAAAATAATACAGTGTGTAGGACGATGGGTGTTGTATAAGGAAGATGGTTGGTGTCAAGAAATACATGTATGTATTAATGTCTGTTAATATGTGACCACGCACATATACATCTTTCTACATATATGATATATA
>NC_068999.1:11516410-11516840 GCF_001194135.2 Octopus bimaculoides | reverse complement strand
CATTGTCATTATCACTATCATCATCATAATCATCGCCGTGATCGTCATCGTTGTGGTGGTGGTCGTCATCATCATCATCATCATCATCATCATCATCATCATCATCATCATCATCATCGTCATCGTCGTCGTCGTCGTTGTTGTGGTCGTCGTCATCGACATTAACATTAACACCATCATTGCGGTCGTGGTCATTGTCGTCGCCGTATTTATCCTCCTCCTCCTCCTCCCCCTCCTCAACATCTCTATCATCGTCCTCGAGATTATCGGCGTGGTAGTAGTTGTAGTCGTGGTAATGCTCATCATCATCATCATCATCATCACCAACGTCGTCTTTATCCTCACAATCATCATCATCATCATCATTACCACCAACACCACCACTAACAACAACAACAACAACTCCACCACCGCCATCGTCACCACCTCC
>NC_068999.1:11514793-11515793 GCF_001194135.2 Octopus bimaculoides | reverse complement strand
TTTTCCTTGCCATTTGTACCACAGCAGTAACCAGCGTGACCAACGCCAGGATTAAAGTCAACACCACCACCACCACCACCACCACTACCACCACCTCTACCACCATCAGCATTGGTACTACTTTTAAGACGAATACCACTGACATACTCAACGTTACAACCACTGTTATCAGGTAATAACAACATCTTCTACACCAGGGGTTTTCAAACTTTTTGACTTGTGGACCCCTTTAATTTCAGGCTTTACCTTAGGGACCCCCTTATAAACGCTTATGAAATTTACACATTTTATTTGCTTAAAATAACATATATTTTTGCATTTATTAATTAAATAATTTATTTATTTACATTTATTTATTTATTTAACGGTATTTCACAAATAGTCTTATTGTCAATTAAAAGATTTCGGTTAAAAAACAAATATAAGATCAAATTGCCCATAAAAAGTATTTGCTGTCCACGGGCCCCCTGTTGTGTCCTTGCGGACCCCCTGTGGTCCGCGGACCACAGTTTGAAAATTCCTGTTTTGCACGACATCAAGGAACACCTTCAAAATCTTGCCATCACCACTAATACTACCACTGCAACCATCAACACCACTATCAGCAACAATAACACTAGGACCAACCCTAACGGTGTTAGCATTGCCATTTACCACTAGGTGTCTCGTGCATTACGTTAACCATCATCATCACCATTACCACGAACATCATCAACGCCGTCAATATTACCCATCATCAGCAGCATGACCGTCTGCCATTATTATCTTTACCATCAGATTGCCCAGTACATTCATCATCATTATTATTTCTACAGTCATCGCCATTACTAACGCTATCATCCCCACCTGTGCCACCGCCATCATCAACGACAACAGATCCTCCTCGCCCCACCACCATCATCATTACCATCAGCGACAACAAAACATCAACAATCTTACTAAGAGGACAAACAAGGCAATAACAAAATGAGGAAATTATTAAAAATCTACATATATATAT
>NC_068999.1:11508466-11513606 GCF_001194135.2 Octopus bimaculoides | reverse complement strand
TTTTTTTTTTTTTTTTTTTTGTTATTTTTGTTTCTTTGTTTCCCCGATCGAATTGTGATCTGCTTTGAATCTGGTTATTATTCCGCTAGGAGTGTATCAAAATGCAATATCATCTAAGCAAAATCTATCAAAGACTAATGGATACCTGCTCCAGGTGGTTATGTAATCTAATACTGGTCACTCATAGTCCAGTGGTCAGCCATTAAATTATTTCAATAATGAGTTTCCCCTTGAAAACCGTGTGTAGTCATCCAGTAGTATTAAGACTGTCTTTGACACTTCATATTCTTTTCTGCTGTAGGCACAAGGCCAGAAAGTTTTTGGAAGGGAACCCGTCGATTAGATCGACTCCAGCACGCAACTGGTACTTGATTTATCGAACCCGAAAGGACGAAGGGCAAAGTCGACCTCGGCGGAATTTGAACTCAGAACGTTAAGACATACGAAATACCGCTAAGCATTTCGCCCGGCGTGCTATCGTTTCTGCTAGCTCGATGCCTTAAAGACAGTCTTAATATTACCGGAGATTTCAGGCAGCGAGCTGGCAGAAATGTTAGCTCACCGAACGAAATGCTTAGCGGTATTTCGTCTGCCGTTACGTTCTGAGTTCAAATTCCGCCGAGGTCGACTTTGCCTTTCATTCTTTCGGAGTCGATACATTAAGTACCAGTTGCGTACTGGTTCGACCTAATCAACTAGCCCCTTCTCCAAAAATTTCGGGCCTTGTGCCTAGAGTAGAAAAGAATATTACTAGAGAATCATCGGCTCAAAGTTCTTCGAAGGAGGATAGTATCCTTTCAACACAAATAGAAGTTTATTAAATTCTGTTAAGGAACGGTCAAGCTGGTTAAGAAAGCACAAAATGAGAAAATGGGAAATGATGCGTAAAGCAATTCAACCACATAAACGATAGAAATCCTTAATGTGGTGAAGGCCCTTGAGAGGATGCCAAATACCAGGAGCTGGTAGAGCAGTGTAGAAATCAGGGCTAACATACGTGTTGCGTGGCAAGTTAAGTGGTCTGTTTTGTAGGGTTTTTTTCTGTTCAGCTGTTATAAGTTTCAGGTTCCTGGTGAAATGAAGGGGAAGACCATAAATTCTGTGAATGACCTTGCAGAGAACGACACTCGTGATTTAAAAATTTTTTTTTTTCACAAGAAAGGGAAAACCTGTAATCTGCTGCAATTGGGCGATGGAAATATAAAGCTGAAAAAACCGAGTTCCCTCGAATCCCCGGAAATATCAGTTATAATGCTTTCTAAACCATCCGTGAGATGTATCGTGGACCAAAGAACTCTCTTCTTAGATATATCAGCTGCCGGTGTATTCTGGTGCCACACAGAATAGATTACACAACCTGACATGTACCTATTAATTATATGGCAATAAAGATGAAGAAATCTTAAAGGTCTAACCGTGACCATTACATATTTTGCTCGGACATTGTGTGCTCAAAACTAATTTGTTCAATATTTCCTTCTTGTTTTAAGCGTGAGGTTTCATTTACTTTCACTTTTTTGTTTTTAATAAAAGTTAATAAATACTATTGGAATAAGATTTAGTTCCTCTTGCTAATTGAGATACAACCGATAATTGCTAACTCTGTTTCGGTCCTCCCTCCGATACAACTGCACGTCGCATAAGGCGGTAACGATCTTTTTCAAATGCATGGCAATTATTTCGCTTCTCTTATCTAGAAAAACCATGTTGCATATTTAAAAGAAAAAAAAAAGTAGCAATAATAGATCTTATTTAAGAACCAGTCTGTGGGCGGAAACTTTATAATGGTGCATTAACCATCTAACATCGTTTGTCGCTACAGTGTAATATCTCGCAGTTCAGAGATATAATTTTGAAGGAGTATGCTTAAGATTTTTATCCATCGTGGGACCATTAAGTGGTTACCAATAACGAATTACCGTCAACTCAACCAACTATATCTATTATACCATTCGCAACAAATTTTAAGCATTGTGGCAAAAAGGAAATCGTTATTAACATTAGAATTATTAAGATAATATTGGGCGGTATACGTGAAATCATCAGAGCGTGTGAACAAAATGGCATGTCGTCATTAGGCCGCGTTCCTCTCAATTTCTATTGCAAATCCTTCAGGGAATGGCATTAAATTTTGTCGATACGATGGACAATAAAATAAGTATTACAAGGGAATATAATATCGCTCATAACACTCCCATAAAGAGTAAATACATGCTATTGTGCTTTGAAAAAAATGATCATAGCGATATAATTTGAGTATGTTAGACAGCAGAATCGGAAAGAGAGCGCCAAGAAATCGGTGGGACGCTGATCAAAATTACTCTATTAATACCTGTATTTTCCTTCAGTTTTCAGTTAAAATCTTACCAATATTATGTTGCCTTAGCTCTATGTGATCCAAAAGTTTTCAGATATATGATTAGGCATATATATATATATATATATATATATATATATATATAAATCAAGGGTAAAAAACGAGAAAACGGAGATTGTCAAAACATAACAAGCAACAAAATGACGATAGCACAACAACGGCAAACAGTACAAAACAAGATACACAGATCATTTGCGGCCTATTCCTTTCTTCAGTCCGAGTCTGTAATGTACACGCAGTTTTGCCCAATCCTCTTCGATACTCCTTGAAACCAGTCACAGTTTAGGGAGTTGCATTATCAAACGTGTTTCCTTATACAAAACGTTAAGGTGAATGTTATAGTGCTAAAAACGGCAGAAGGTAGAAACTTCTTCAATGCGTGAGCCGTAGCACTGCACAAACATATTTCACGTTATTTATATTCTTTTATTCCTTTACTTGTTTCACTCATTTGACTGCGGCTATGCTGGAGCATCGACTCGATTGTTTAAGGTTTCAGACAAAATCTTCCGCTGTAGCCTTTATTGTCATTTTCTTTTTTTTCTTTTGCGTTCCTACAGGAGTAGGAAATATAGGCACAGGAGTGGCTGTGTGGTAAGTAGCTTGCTTACCAACCACATGGTTCCGGGTTCAGTCGCACTGCGTGGCACCTTGGGCAAATGTCTTCCACTATAGCCTCAGGCCGACCAAAGCCTTCTGAGGGGATTTGGTAGGCGGAAACTGAAAGAAGCCCGTCGTATATAAGTACATATATATGTATGTGTGTGTATATGTTTGTGTGTATATGTTTGTGTGTCTGTGTTTGTCCCCTCCAACATCACTTGACAACCGATGCTGGTGTGTTTACGTCCCCGTAACTTAGCGTTTCGGCAAAGAGACCGATAGAATAAGTACTAGGCTTCCAAAGAATAAGTCCTGGGGGTCGATTTGCTCGACTAAAAAAGGCATTGCTCCAGCATGGCTACAGTCAAATGACTGAAACAAGTAAAAGAGTAAAATAGACTACAAAATACCCACATATAGCTTGTTTTACCGTATATCATGACGTATGTTTTTGACACTCGCTTATATATTCGGTTACTACTTTGCATATGGGTTCTATTTTTTTTTGTAATCATTAGCATTAAAAAGGGGCAGATTATAATCAGACACGTTGGAGCGTTGGACAAAATATCATGTTTGATTTCTTCTATCATATTACGTTGCGAGTTGAATTCCGGTCGAGGTCAATATTCCCATCATTTATTCCGGGGTTTGATGAAATAATGTAATATTCAAGTAGTGTTTGTTTTAATGATGAATATTTATCTCCAAAAGCTATGGCCTCGCGCTGAGAGAATCATTAACACATGTGACAAAATAATCAATCGCATTACTTCCATCTCCCTACGTTATGATAGCGATCATACGTAGATCAACTTTGCCTATTAAGGCGGTGAGCTGGCAGAAACATTGGCACGCCGGGCGAAATCCTTAGCGGTATTTCGTTTGTCTTTACGTTCTGAGTTCAAATTCCGCCGATGTTGACCTTGCCTTCAATCCTTTCCAGGTCGATAAGTTAAGTAGCGATTGCGCAGTGGGATCGACGTAATCGACTAGTTCCCTCCCACAAAATTATTATTATTATTATTATTATTATTATTATTGTTATTATTATTATTATTATTATTATTATTATTATTATTATTATTATTATTATTATTATTATTATCTTGTTCAGTAGACACCAGAATCAGCAAATAAAGAAAAAGAAATTGTGAGGGTGGATTATAGTATCTAAATTTGTAACAGTAACTTCCTGGCTCAAATACCCCTGAAATCGACTTCAGTTTTCTTCATTGTGGGTTAACCAGCAACCTTGCGCATACATTATTGTGATACTAGTGTTACTGTCTCAGATAACGATGCAATCGATGTTTATGTTAGCGATGATTAATTGAAGATATTCCTAGCTGAGAAGAACTACGAGAGAATGTAATCCAACCATGTCCACTCCGTTTGATCTTCATCAGAGTTATATGGTACGGCTGACTATGCTACTAATTACAGTCTTTTTTTTTTCTCATCGTTTAGGCAAAGGGATGAGATTAAAAGAAGTCACCTGGTTTCCCTTTCAAGTGTTTCCTTCCTTAAAACATTTGAAATGTAACAGTAATATAAAGTGAGACATTCAACAGACTATGTTCAGGCCCCATATTTGTTTTGGCAAAGAGCCGCTAAAAAAATATCATTATTACGACATAATTTAAGAAAAGGAAAAAAAAAAAAAAAACAGCGGAAAACTAGGAAACTTGGTGGATTTTACACATCAGCTAACACCATGTTTCGGCCACTTATATCAAAGAGAAGAGGATATCAATTTTCAAGTTAAATAGCTGAACATTATAAATCAATATATCCTGTTTCTAAACAATAATTATTATGATACAACAAAACGTATCGATTTCCTTATGAAAATTTTATATCGTTCATCAAATGGACGATTGATTATCTTTTTTTTTTGTCTTCGTCTTTGTTTAACCTTTCAAGTGTTTTCCTATTGCTTTCTACTTAAAGCTTTTTTGTTAGACATTTTTATCTAGATTCGTCGCTTTTAAAACCTCTCCCTAGAGTCACCTCTCATGTTACACACTAGCAATTTATCCTTCATATAATATGAACCGCACTAATGGGAAAAAAATACGAGAGTGAAAATGACCCAATTTCACCTATTTTCATAAATATCATAACAGCAAAGAGAAAACAATTTGTTATTTCATGTAG
>NC_068999.1:11501333-11506556 GCF_001194135.2 Octopus bimaculoides | reverse complement strand
ATATACATACGCAGAGTAGATGAAACAATGACAACTGACAACATACGTTTTATGTTGCATGTCTCGTTTCTCATTCTGTTTAACATTTTTCTATGTCCTGTACCCATATACGCATGTATGTATACATATATATGTAGGTATGTACATATGTGTATGGATATGTGCATATATTTATATATTATTTATATTATTCTCTCTCTCTCTCTCTCTCTCTCTCTATATATATATATATATATATACATGCTTAGTTATATGTGAATTTTTATGCTTAAGCATGCGTATAGTTACACATCAATCGTAATTAGTTCAATGTAATAAAATTTACTGGTTGATTATTTTTATACCAAAAAACTATGACATTTGATAAATAATAATTATTTGAAAATTATCAAATGAAGATACTACGCGAAAGTGGGAAACAAAGCGAGAGAGGGAGAGAGAAAGATAGAATTAATAGAAAAAACTGCGATAAATTCAAACAGCATAATGGATATGAAGAAAGTGAAAGATAGTAACTGAGAGACAGAGTGCTAAAATTAGGAAGATGGTAAAAGATAAGAGAAGTGTCATTAAAGCAGGTGAACGTTAAGAAAACAAATTGAAACAAATTCAGATTATACCTACCTAATTTCATACCTACCGACCAGCCTGCCTACCGCCCAACATACGCACGTATGTACACGCACGGGCGGGCGTTTTGCATACACACATGTATTTATGCATGTGTGTGTATACATACTCACACCAAATGAAAGGTGTGTTTAGGAACTTGAAATTTGAAAATAAAAATTAAATGAAAATATTAACATCATACAAAGTAAATGCATGTTAAAAGAAATGAAAACAAAAATTCGAATTACTTTATGCACTTCGAATTCAAAGAAATACAAGTACAGGAATAAATTAAAGAAAATCTACTAGAATGAAAAGCATAAAAAAGGGCCACAAACAGTAAAATGCCAAAACCTACATGAATAAACATATAAAGAATTAAACAAAACTGAGGGATTAAGTATTACTCTAAGCTAAACTAAATATAATTAGAGAATTAAATGTGAGAACGAAAAATAAATTTAAACTTTTTGAGGTATTAAACTAAAGAAACTCTATTGATGTAACCAATACGTGATTAAGGGGAAATCTGCTAAGTATCACCGAAGGAGGTATTATAAATGCGAATCGTAATAAAGGAGTAATCCTAAATACTTGGTTGTTTACCTTGATGTTTTTTTATGTTTCCTAACGGTGCTACTTGTCGCTGATTGTGAATGCGTTAACCCGTGTTAAATATCATCAGTTTATGTTTAATTTATTAGTGATGCGAATTATGAACTACTGCAATAAAAGGCGAACACGATGCATATATTTATATATATATATATATACACAAACAGAAACACACACATACACACACACACACACACACACAAACACACACACACACACACACACATACACACACACATATATATATATATATATATATTGGGCCATCCCCAAAACAATGCGGTTTTTTTATACTTCTTTAATTTTCAAAAGTAAATAAACAATGTTCTTTTTTAATCTAAAATATACTCTTCATCATTTTCTACAATGCCTTTCCATCTGTTTGGTAGAGTTACTAGACCCCTCTTCCAAAATTCACTTGTCCGTGACGAAAAATACTCCTCAAGGACTGTTCTGACCTCGTCTACACAATTCATATTTTCCCGTTCAAATGAGTTTGAAGACTGCTGAATAAAGGATAATCATATGAGGCAATCTCCAGCGAACATGATAGGTGGGGCATCGCTTCCCATTCAAACTTCTCCAGCGTTTGGAATGTCATCCTCGCTGTATGTGGCCAAGTATTATTCTGATGGAAAAATACCTTTCGTCTTGAAAACTTAAGCCGCTGAAGCTGCTCGTAGTAGACCTCCTTCCTTACCGTTTGGTTTGGGTCTAAAAGTTCAAAGTGGACGAAACATTTCATATCCCACCAAACAGATAATAGCACATGGGTGAATACCTACTTTAGTTTGGAGTGCCAGTGTTTCTCCTTTTCCTACCCACTGTCTCGGCGCATGACATATCTATAGAGAACCTATTTCTCGTTACCAGTACCATTCATTAAAAAAAATGCTTATTCGTGAGACTTGGCAGCAAAGAAGAGCACACATACACTCTCTGAGCGCGATTATACTCGTAAAGTTTGTGAGGAAACCATTGACCCAATTTGTAGACTTTTCTGATGGCACACAGGTATCGATGAATGGTTGAATGACCAAATTCATAAGAAAATGTACCTCTAAACACATAGACACATAAACAACATTCAGACAAATGTGAGAGCAACATCCTCAACCCACTGCATTTCTGACAGGGTCTGGACACATTTATGGAACACATGCTCAAAAAGCAGCCATAGTTTTTGTAGGGTCTCTAGCTCCAGACCTGAATAAGCACAACTACAACAGCACAAGATGCAGGCATAGAAGGCGATTTGTGTTAGAACAGGGATGCATCATTATATGAAGTGATATGTGTGTGTATGTGTGTGTGTGTGTGCGTGTGTGTGATTTATTATACATATACTGATGTCAGAATTATATGTTGATGTTTGGGAAGTTCGTGGTATGTGTAGGTGTAAAAGGCTGGTTGATAGAACAGACACCTTGTGTACTCCATTGACCTATGCTGTGGACACACCATCACTGGATCCAATGAACTTACAGGAAGAAAGTGAACAATGGGGACAGAACATAATATATGTTCAAAATTTCCTATTGCACACCGTAGGTTTCATTAATTTCTTTCGAACTGGGTAGTGAAGTTGTATGCAACTAGATGGAGAGGTGAAAAGCTGGATTTGTGTGTCGTCACGCTTCGCGTGGTTGACGATTGCGTGCAATCGTTATATCAACATGATTAATAACAACAACGACAACATCAAAAACAGAACCAATAATAGCAACAGAGAATTACAATGTATAAACCATTGTTGGCAATAGTGTTAAAAATTGCTGAAACTCTAAACAATTGCCAATAACATTTAGAGAAACATTAGAAAGAGCAGAAAAAATAATATTAAAATAATTTTAACAAGAAGAATATCTATATAAGCAACAACAACTGACATTCTACAATAATAAGTGTAACATAAGCAACAACGAGATGTTTAAGAACAAAAGAAGTAAGAATTTAATGTCACCGAGTGTGAACGTTCACTAAAGAATCGATGTTTTAATTGTAGGTAATCGCAGATTACAGGAAGTGGTTCCGTTCACTATATAGAGCTTCTGTTTTGGAAACTGTTTTTGCTGAAGTGAGGATTGAAGGGGAAGAGAAAGAGAGTGTGAGAAAGGGATGGAGGGAGAAATAAAGAGAGAGAAAGAGGGAGTAAGAGAGAGGAGAAGAGAGTAAAAGAAAGATAATAAGAGTAAGAGAGAGAGAGAGAGAGAAAGGGCGAGAGTAAGTAACACAAGTAGATAGAAAGAAAGAAAAAAGAGAGAGAAACGTGTGATGGAATATTAGGTGAATTTCTAAAAATTGTGTGTGCAATTGCGTGTGTAATTGATAGTGTGTATATGGGTGTATATCAGTGCGATTAAGATCTAGCGATATATCGCTTTTTTGCGCGTGTATGTTTGTGTATATATCTGGATTGTCGAGTGTGTATATATCTGGATTGTCGAGTGTGTATATATATATATATATATATATATATATATATATATATATATATATAAATATATACATATATATGCATATACCGTGTAAGGATGAAAAAGTGAGAGATATATTCAGAACAATAGGAGAAATACAATGAGAAAGAGAGACATAGAGAGAGAGACAGAGAGAGAGAGAGAGAGAGAGAGAGAGAGAGAGAGAGTTAAAGTGAGAATGAGTGAGAGAGAAAAGAAGCATAGGGTAAGGTCATTGGGATGTGAGATAAAATTTTCGTAAACATCGATGACAGATTTCTGTGAGAGAATTGATATTGAGTTAAATGCATTCCTTATGTAAATCCATCAGCGTATGTTCATATACACAAACTTGTGTGTGCGTGTGTATGTGTGTGTGTGTGTGTGTGTGTTATTATATGCTTGTGTGTATTATGTTAAGTCAAAAGTTATACACACTCATCTTACAGTAATTATTAAAAAACAAAAGCAAGGGTTGATCAATTACATCATTTTCGATATAATCAACTTGCTTTTCGAAGCGCTTCTCTCCCCGCGTCCGTAAGTTTTTATATTCCATCGGAAAAGGTTTTCAGTGGGACATACAGCCGTTTGCACGTCTTGGTCCCGAGCGTTAAACTAATACATCTGTTTGTTGTCTACACCACCAGTCTTCGTCTTCTGATTTTTTTTTTTTTTTTTGTGAATTCTCTCTATATATATTTCTCAGAAGAATGCAACCATTGCAGACAACGCCAAGTTCAAAATTATGTTAGCTGACTTGCTGAGAGTGATGAGGAATCTGTCTCGCACGCATGTGCGACCCTATGGAATTTGAAAGATATATCTTAAAGTCAAAATTACCATAATGAGCACATTTTACCGATCGCAAGGGATTGCAACTCTAGAAGCGAGCATCTTTAAGAGTCCCTCGTAGTGTGAGGCATTTACGTATACTTATGCCCTTATTATATATAAATATATTTAAATGGAATAGTTAATAATTTTCCCTTATGAGATTTTTTCACGCTGACTACTTGATAAATTCTTATAAATATTTATCCTCTTTTTAAATTTTAAATTTAACCGGAATACATTCAGTGATGAATATATTCTGAGTAAAAAGGTGTACCGATAAGTAATTCGAAAATCCCGCCGCTTACATAGATATATAAACAGTGAACAACTCTATGTATTATATGGAATATATTTGGGGTTCATCTGGTATGTTGATTTTTTTGTTCATTTTTTTTCTATCTTGATTATGCCTGCACTGACGATTAAAAAGTGTATTTTGTGTATGGAATCATATGATTTGCGGCTTAATCTGTTTTTAATACGCTTGCTTCGAGAGTTGCACTTCCTCGCGTTCGGTAAAATGTGTTTATTATGGTAGTTTTGACTTTAAGAGTCCCTTGTAGCGTGAGGCATTTATGTGTCGTAATGACCTTAATATAAATATATATATATGTGTGTGTGTGTTTGTATGTAAATATGTATCTATGTATGTATCTATGTGTGCGTTTGCATATCCTTATATATAAATATATACATATATATA
>NC_068999.1:11500391-11501270 GCF_001194135.2 Octopus bimaculoides | reverse complement strand
TATATATATTATATATATACATATACACACATATACGTATGTATGTATTTATAATTAATCGATCTGAAAAAATGGAAAATGACATTTGAGAAAAGTTTAGTGATGGTCATAATTTAGTGAGATATCTGCTATCTACTTTGGCAAGATAAATGTTAATAAATGTAATTAGCCCTCCAGATTCTAATAAATTAAAATATAGCCCAAGAAAATAGAAGTACCTAAGAAAGTCGTGATGTAGATGAGAATATTAAATGTAGTTTTTAACGGAGGTATGGGCTTATACCTCAAACAATAATGACAGAAAAAATCACGTATTCTATCCCCACAATAAACGATATGACCCCAAGCAAATGACGGGTAGTTATTTTATGAAACCTTGATTATCAAAAAAGAGACACAAAAATTATCTCTCAGTGCAAATAAGTGAATACCGTTGAAAAATATGTAAACACAACGAATATAAAACATCCGATTGGTTTTCCTTATAATATTTTGGTATATGTTTTCAAGAAATTATTTTGATTTAATTTTACTTTATCTTTCTCTTTTTAATTTCTGTACTTTATTATGTTTTTTGTTTTGTGTTTCCATTTATTTTTACTTTCGTGATATTTTGGTACATATATTTTTAAAAAGTTATTCTATTATAAATGTATATATTATATTCTTTTTATATTTTCGCTGAGTCTCTGCGTCCATTCGCTTTTATAAACGTGCAATAAGTACATTTACTGATGGAAGATAATAAAAAAAGAAATATTTTGCACTACACAACATTCATTCTTCGTCATATTTCTTGTTCATAAGCCTTATATTACTTTATACTTTTAAAAATATGTTTTCATTACTTCATACCACTATGTCCCTCGTCTCTAACGT
>NC_068999.1:11498007-11498975 GCF_001194135.2 Octopus bimaculoides | reverse complement strand
TACATCTTCATATATGCATGAGCATAAAAACATGTACTTAAGTATCATTATGAAAAACTATTTTTAATTTTGGGTAAGGACGTGGTTTAAGTCGCTTATATCAAACTGCAAACAATAAAAGAAATATTCAACGCGATAGAATTTGAACTTCGAATGTACAGACTAACAGGAACAGCCTCTAAATATTTCGTCCAACGGGGAGCCCATTCAGATAACACGTCGCTTATATAATTGTAAATGATAAATATTATTACGATATAATATGTTATTTTGTATAAGTGCATTTAAAACGATGGTAATTTTAAGGGGACTTTTATATCGATTCCATTTGGTGTAGTGATTCATATTAATTCTATTCTGCCCTCCAATGATGAAAGCCAGATTGTAACTGGACAGGAACTGATC
This sequence comes from Octopus bimaculoides, assembly GCF_001194135.2. Classification (NCBI taxonomy): domain Eukaryota; kingdom Metazoa; phylum Mollusca; class Cephalopoda; order Octopoda; family Octopodidae; genus Octopus; species Octopus bimaculoides. The sequence continues at coordinate 11,498,570 of NC_068999.1, read as the reverse complement.
TCAGAAACTAGTTACACAATTCCAATAACTCGCGGCTATTTAGTCCGTATGAGTAAAACATTTTGGCAATGAAATTTGTACTAAAGGATTCTGCTATAAAGCAAACATAAATATTAGTAGCCAGTGTGTACCAAGTTGAACTCAGTCAAGCTGTACAAATGAAGATTTTTTAGTGTTGTTTTATTATTATTTTTTTTCTTTTTAAGGTGGGGGGTTGCTCTTCAGTCCTGGCTTTGTTTGTTTCCTTGCATGTTACTAAAGCATACCATTGTGTATGCACGTGCAATCGTCCCAACCTCGCTATTTCCGGGTAAATATATTGCTGTTTCTGTGTGCATGTATAAATATGTGTATGAGACGGTATGTTCGGGCGTTTGCGTTCGTGTGTATTTTAATTCGAATGCATGTGTATCATGGCTCTGTTAGTTTGTGTGTTGTTGACTATGTATTGTGTATTTTGTTTGTGTATATATATATATATATATATATACATGGATTCACACTGATACAATGATCTTATTATATGGGTATATATACATATATATATATATATATACATATAT
>NC_068999.1:11494821-11496905 GCF_001194135.2 Octopus bimaculoides | reverse complement strand
GTGGTGGCGGTGGTGGTGGCGGTGGTGGTGGTGATGTTGAGGGCGGCGACGGCGTTGATGAGATTGATGACGATGATGATGGTGGTGACAATGATGATGGTGATGTTGATGATTCTCATGGTGATGGTGATGATGGTGATGTCGATGATGATGACGACGACGAGGTTGGTAGTGGTGGTGGTGGTGGTGGTGGTGGTGATGATGGTTGTGGTGGTGGTGATGATGATGGTGACGACGCGACGGCGATGATGATGATGATATGGAGGATGATGATGTCGATGATGATGGTGATGACGATAATGATGAAGTCGATAATGGTGATGGTGATTATGATGATGTTCATGATCATTTTATGTCGTCGTCGTTTTCATCGTCGTCGTAGTCGTCATCGCTCTTATCTTTGCCATCGTTGTCGCTGCCTCGTCTTCGTTGCGGGTGGCGGCGGCTGCGGCGGCGGTGGGAGCAGCAATGTCTTCATAAATCGATCGTATTATCATCACCAACCACATCATAGGTTTTGTCGTTGTCATCATCTCCCTAGCACCGCTACGAACACCATTACAAACATCATGACTACCAACACCATTTTTCGCAAGCAACATCACATTTAATATTGTCACAAGAATGATGATGATAATAATGATGATGATGATGATGATGATGATGATGATGTTGACGACGACGATGATGATGATGATGATGATAATGACGAAGATGATGATGATGAACACCGTCATCTACAACTTTATCATCAGTCATCGATATCATCCTCCTCATCATCATCATCGTCGTCGTCATCGTCATCCTCATCACCACCATCACCACCAAAACCATCACCAGCACCACCACCACCATCGCCGCCGCCGCTGCCACCACCACCACCACCATCACTACCTCCACCGCCGCCGCCGCCGCCACCGCCAACACCACCACCACCACTATCATCATCATCATCATCATCACCACCATCATCATCATCATCATCACCACCATCATCATCATCATCATCATCACCATCATCATCATCATCATCATCATCATCATCGTCGTCGTCGTTTTTCCGCCCTTAAATCCACCCATGTTAGGCCAGTTAAACAATGCAACAAGCGGAATCTGTACAATAGTTCTTTGTAGTCAGCCTTGCTGAAACTTGTCATTAAGTTCAAATAAATATAACGCAACAAGGATGTAGGGAGTTCGGAGGTGAAATTTATGAGAGAAGTAAGTAGCAAACAGAGAGAAAGAGATAGATTGAGAGAACGAGAGAGAAAGAGAGGGAAAGAGAGAGAGAGAAAGAGAGGGAGAGAGAGAGACAGAGAAAGAGAGAGAGACAGACAGAGAGAGAGAAAGCGAGAGAGAAAGAGAAGTGGGTGACAAAGGAATGGGAGGTAGTGGAAAGCAGAGAGAAATGTACGTATATTAGAGTGAGAGGACTCAGGAAAGTGAAAGTGAAAGTGGAAGAGAATGTTTGCGAGATTAGGCTGCAGAGGAATATAGAGAGATGTTACTTGGTACAAACAAAATGAGAGGGGGTGACGATATTAAAGATCAATGGAATGAACTAGAGAGGAAGGATGGGAAAGCGAAAGTGAGGGAGATAGAGGGATAGAAAGAGGGGAATTCAGAGAGTGGGATAAAGAGAGAGCGCGGGAATACAAAGAGGGAGAGAGAGAGAGAGAGAGAGAGAGAGAGAGAGAGAGAGAGAGAGAGAGAGAGATAGTTGAGTGGCAATCGTGAAATAGTGGCAGGCGTAAAAAGAATATGATTAGAGAAGAGAGAAAGAAAGAGATGGGAGACAGGGGAAAGAGACAGACAGACAGACAGACAGACAGACTGAAAGACAAAGACGAAGAGATGAAATGAGAGAGCCATGTTCTATGAGTACTGAAGAAATGTAGGAGAATAACGTAACACCATGCATTTCACAGAGATTATTATTATTATTATTATTATTATTATTATTATTATTATTATTATTATTATAAGTATCATCGTCGCCATTATGGTAATTGAATTATTCCTGTAGTTGTTTACTCATTGTGTTGCTACCGGTATATTTGCTCGTGTCTTACTTACATCTAATG
>NC_068999.1:11493345-11494149 GCF_001194135.2 Octopus bimaculoides | reverse complement strand
TATATATATATACATATTGACGAATAGATATACAACAGCGTACAATATTATACAGACAGTGCCATACGTGCATGCTTACAGATAGAATGACATATATTCATATGTATACACAGATACACATACGTACAAATACAGACATACAGAATCTACTCATCATATAGCATAAGGATTGTTTCATGTATTGCCGAAGGCTGACCTATAGCTTCTCATGGATTTTTGTTCTAACATGCCTATCCTGTTTTTTTTTTAGCTCTTTTTTTAAAATCTTTCTTCTTTAATTTTTCGTTATGCTTTGGACGACAAACAGAATTACGGAAGTGTATTTGCCGAAACAGGATTCCGGACCTCCTGCTGGTATATACCCCAGCATGCATTTGCAAGCTTGTTCCGGTAGATGTTGAAGTGGAAATTAACACGGAAGCCATTGCGATTAGAGGGAAAACATTATACAAGGAAAAACTATAAATACGTGTTTGTATATACGTGTTTGTATGGTGTGTGTGAAATTGTGTGTGTGTATGTGTGTGTGTTTATTTATGCATATCTTTATATATTTCTATGCGTCTGTATCAGCTTAAATATACTTAATACGCATATATTCATATATGTGTGTGAGTGCGAGCGTGCGTGCATGCGTGCGTGTGAGTGCGTGTATTTCTAAATTACACTCAAAAACGCTTACAAGCATTGGAAATTACGGATATTGAAAATGTGTTTAGAAAGTTCTAAGCAAATATATGTATCTATCTATCTATCTATCTATCTATCTATATATCTATCTATCTATCTATCTATCTATCTATC
>NC_068999.1:11488751-11491251 GCF_001194135.2 Octopus bimaculoides | reverse complement strand
GTACATGAATCAGAAGGAATTACTATTGGCTTTTAAAAGGCTGGGATTAACAAAATCATGCGAGCATTTTTTTCGTTCACGGTGTTCCACTTTGCCTCTTCTATGGTAGAGAAAATGAAATAACAATCAATAAATCGTACTGTGGAGGCATGCACAGTAACAGACCGTTGTTGCATACGCCATTGGTTGGTGATTCCTTACACCTGGTAGATGACGTCTTTGTACCACTCAGGCGACAAAGCTCCAGCACTTGGGTCTGTTTGAGTGATCGTTGCTCGTGAGGGTTTTACGAGAACGCAAAACAAGTCGCAAATCAGAATCCTTCAAACCACTTTTACGAAACAAAGGAAACTTTGGGACTATTTATTGACATGCCAGTCCCCAAACAGCACAAATAATAAGTAGTGTCAAACCTATCAATTAATAGTTTCGACACAAATTCCTATTATTACTAATTCTTATTATCACTAATTCCTATTATTAAATATTTGGACATTGCTCTTAATATAGAAATTGTTAGTATTTACTGTTAGATGTAGACGTGTTCTATAACTCTGTTATAAATGTTTATGTTGCGGAGATTTTCGATTAAATGATTAATTTTATTTTTTTGTAGTTGCTTTTGAGTTTACTTTCAATAAATTTTAATAGTTTCGTGGCAATCAATGAAAGAATTTCCATGGTGATTGAGAAGAATATGAAACAAGAATTGCACATAAATCACATTTTTATACCTACTACTACTACTACTACTACTACTACTACTACTACTACTACTTATTTTCACGCATAGATCTTTTAGGTCTCCGATACTACTTCTGAAACCTATCAGGTTATTGATATCAAAAACGTCCATGGGAAAGTTTCAGATTCGGATTATTGTGATGACAATGAAAACAAGAACGGCAACTACCATAACCACCACAACCACTACAACCGCAACCACGTTGATAACCATCAGTACCCTGTCCCTGACTACAAACAGGGAGAAGATGATAGGAAAGGTGCGAAAGGGAAAATAACGGACAGAGGAAACGGGTGAATGAGGGAGAAGATAACGTCACGGTAACAATGAAGACGACAACGGCGATTCTCCTATGTTATGAGAGGTTTCATCTCGTCTGATATACTGAAAGTAATTTCTGCAGTTTGTAACTAAATCAGCGTAGAAATTTTAAATTAGACATTAATTGGAATCCAAAATGTATTAGAACATCTTATTAACGGTGACGAGGACGTGTCGCCAACGATGATGATGATGACAACAAGGACACTGATCACGAGGGTCGTTGAAGATGATGATGATGATGATGATGATGATGATGATGATGATGATGATGATGATGATGATGATGATGATGATGATGATGGTGATGATGATGATTAAGGTGAGGGTAACGATTATTAAAGTATTAACTTCAGGATTAAATGTAATGAGATTGCGAAAAAGAAACGGTAAATCCAGGCGCAATATATTTCCATTTCTTCAGCTATTGTTGTAATTGTTATTGTCATATTTTATCTCCTACTACGAGAAGCAATGATATTGATGAAATACTACTACTACTACTACTACTACTACTACAACTACTACAACTACTACTACTACTACTACTACTACTACTACTACTACTACTACTACTAATAATAATAATAATAATAATGCGAACATCGTCATCGTCGTTGTCCCCACGCTTTTTTCCTGCTCATCCGTGTCTTCATCCTTATTTCCAGTTACAAGAGCTAAAAGTTTATAAATTGTACCGTGTGGTAATATATGGGATGCATTCTCGGAATAATAACTGCGAGTACAGACTCACTATAACATAACAACTCCTCTCTTCCTGTCTCTCCCTCTCTCTTACACATACAGGCACATATTTATGCATACACACATTTACAAGCAATTATACGTTCAGACACGTTTAATCATACGTACATTAATATGTGACAATGTATGTTTGAATATATACGCAAGTGGAAGCGTATGTATGTGTGTGCCTTTATGTCCGTGTAAAATCGTGCGTACAATATACACATTAGCAATTTACAATCAGAGCAACATCGTCAAGAATAACGAATATCGAGAAAGAATAAATATGGTGCTATAGATCGAATTGTTCGGTTAGACGATTTGCGAAACAATTGTTCGATTGTTTCCATAGGAAAGAATACAAAAAGGGCGAAGAATAGCAGCAGAAGAAAGATAAACAAAGGCACCTGGTACCGTTCCTGTGTAGGGTGCTGAGAAAGAATAACTGACTGGCGGGTGCATGACTGAGAAATTGCTTTCGGTCAAAGACGTAGCTATAAAGACTGCCTTCCATATAAATTTCGCTCACATGGACATCATAAACTCTCAACTTCTTTAATTTTTTCCAGTGTCATTTTTTGCTGTTTTTATGATTTAATTAACTCCTCCGCCTCTGTATGTATGTATATATATACATACAGACACACACACACACACACACACACACACACACACACACACATATAT
>NC_068999.1:11483843-11486343 GCF_001194135.2 Octopus bimaculoides | reverse complement strand
AGTAGTAGTAGTAGTAGTAGTAGTAGTAGCAGCAGGAGCAGCAGGAGCGGCTGTGGTAGTAGTGGTAGTAAGAGAATAAAAAACAACAACAACAGCTAAACACAAGAACAAGATCGATTCCAGAATAACAACGAGAAAAAGAAAAAGCAAAATAAATCATATAAACAACGTAAAACAAACAACAGCAAATCTAATAAAAACAACAAGAACAACAAAAGCAACAACGGCAATAACATAAAAAAAAGCAAAATAACAGCCGTTCTAAACTTTGAGAAAAGGACTAACCAAAGTGGCTATATTGTACCTTCCTTTATGAGAAGAATCCAAGAGCCAGGATGCCCCCAGAATCTTGGATACCATGATATTTGACATGTTGACATTTTGGTAATGGCACTGAAGAATATCTGAAAAAGAAACCCCAAAAAAACAAAAAAAACAAAAAAATGTAAAAATAACAACAACCACAAAAATATAAACGCTACCTAAGTTTGAAGGTTAATATTTTAGGACTGTTTTGTCGAATTCTTGTAATATTCGTGATGTAGTTGATATTACTGTTGTTGGTGCTGTTGTTTGTTGGCGTTGTTGTTGGTGGTGGTGTTGTTTTTTTTGTGGTGATGATTCTGATGATGATGACGTCGACGATGATAATGATGATGATGACGAAGACGACGACGACGACGACGATGATGATGATGATGATGCTGATGATGATGATGATGATGATGATGACTATTGTGTTGAAGGAGGCGGATGAAAAGCAGGGTATTGCCGAGAAGAGCAATAAGAGGACAATGAATTTACCACGACGTGCACAGCGACGAGAACGTCAACAACAACAACAGCAGCAACAGCGATGTAGCTGATGATGACCACGGCAATGACGACGACGATGTTGAGATGATGCTGGTGGTGATGATGATGATGATGATGATGATGATGATGATGACAACGATGCCCCTTCTGCTGCTGCTACTGCTTCTCGTCATCATCGTCATCGTGGTCAGGATGATGATGGTGTGTTGGTAAATGGAGGCTGTGATAACGGTGTTGGTGCTGGTCATGGTGGCACGGTTAGTGTGCAGCTGGAGGTGGTGGTGGTAGTGGTGGTTGTGGTGGTGATCCTGATGTCTTTGAATATGTTGATGTTAAAGATGACGATACATAATCCACGCGGCCTTTGCTTCCATCATTGGGTTATATTTTATTTTCTTTCAACAGAAACTCTGTATGCACTCCATTACCCAGCATATATGTATGTATATGTATAAACACACACACACACATATATATATATATATATATATATATATGTGTGTGTGTGTGTGTGTGTGTGTCCGTGTGTGTCCGTGTGTGTGTGTGTATGTGTGTTTGTGTGCATATATACAGACACATACACATATATACATCTACATAAATGTGTATGGTTATACATATACATATTCACACACACCAGCAGACCCATAATATGTATACATGATATACATATGCATATGCACACATACGTCTGTATCAATGGGCGTGTTTGGACATGCGTACAAAAATTCTTCATACGTTTATGCCTACAGAAAGAATTGCACGAATAAGCACATACATGCAGATACATACATACATACATGCATGCATTCAGCGTCAGATTCACGCACCATAACATGACAATTTTACATTTTCGTATACAGCGACAGATATATATATATGTGTTGCACAAAGTATGTTCTTTGCGTGAGTCAGGAAAGTTATGGGGTGACGAATATCAGGGTAGATACTTGTTTCTTTTTTCTTTTGTTTAGGTTTAAATAATAATAAAAAAAAGCAACGATAAAAAAATGCTGAAGGAACGGTCAAAAGAAATCCAAAGTTTTGTGGGTCCTACGATACTGGAAAAGGACACCATACTTTTTATACTGTCCTCGTAAAATGCTTTTCTGTCGTGGCGTATGCTCTGTTGTCTTTGACTATATAATATAGTGATGCGTATAGATTCACACACACGAGCACGCACACAAACACACACACACTTACACGCGTACACACTTATACGTATATACATATATACGTACATAAATATATATCTCTATATCTAACTATATACATTTGTAGATATGTATATGTCTGTGTGTGTGCGTATGTGTTTCATGTACAAATCGAAGTATATATATAAGTATGTTTTTTTATGTATCTATATAGTCTCTCTTTTCATAGAAATTCAGAGAATGGTGGTAATGATGTAGAACCTTAACCGCCTCCTCTTCTCCAATCCACTTAATTCCACCTCCTCTCTTTTCTTTCCATACCCCTCATACAACATGAAAAAAACTTCTTAGTTCTAGGGGGTGAAAAAGTTCTTGTCGAAATGTTAACATTTGTAGTAGAGTTGTGGTAACTTTATATCTATAAGAGACAATATAATGCATCATGTCTTTGTTCCTATGTGTATGCGTATGTAAGTATCTATGTGCATGCCTGTGTTACCTGTATATATATATATATATATATATAT
>NC_068999.1:11478224-11483188 GCF_001194135.2 Octopus bimaculoides | reverse complement strand
CCGATCTCCATGTATATTTGTATGTATGTCTGTGTGTGTGTGCGTGTGTGTGTTTGTATGTATATATATACAAAAAAAAACGACGAACATGAAATAGAAAAAATGAAAGTACGAAGAAGAAAAATAAGAATGTAAGAATGAGATGAAGTAAGAAAAGAGAGACGGCAAAGGAAAGAAAAAATGGAGAACATACGCGAGCAAATGAGAAAGACAGGGGGACAGAGATTGGCAATGTCAAATCAATCGACTGAGACAAGGAGAACATGAAAGAGGGAGATGACAGCACCGAAACAAATAATGACTAAGAGAGGCAGAGAGGGGAAGGAGAAGAAGAACGAGACAGAGATAGGGAAGAAGGATAAAGAGAGTGAGTGAGTGAGTGAGAGAGGGAGAATATCAAGTAGAATAAGAGACAGAGACAGCGAGAATAATATATAGAATGTCAAGCACAGAGGCAAACGGACAGAAAGACAGGCATACAGGCAGACAAGCAGACAATGATAAAACATTCTGTGGACATTGTTGTGTCTTAAGTTTTGCAATACATACCTCGCAGACAAGCAATGTTTCACCATTAGAAATGTATTGTGCCGCCTTACTTAGAGTTTCAGTCTAACAAGTCCACTCTAAATGCCCCCAATTCGCTTCACTTTATTAATGAGCGAACTTAAACTACTTGGAAAGGCATCAAAGACGCAACTTATCATTTCATTATATATATATATGTATATATATATATATATGTATATATATATGTATAGCAAGATAAATAGATAGATAGAAAGATGGATAGATAGATAGATAGATAGATAGATAGATAGATAGACAGACAGACAGACATACATACAAACGTTCATATGTACATATACGGGTGAGTGTGCAAACAAAATAAGAAGCCACTCAATACGTTCCGTAGAAGTTACATATATTATTATATCAAAAAGTTCGATTCGGGCGCCATGCAGCTTTCGTTGGTTCCTTACAGAAGCGAAGAAGGTCTTGGTTACAGGTTTCGAACATGACCGCCACATGTCGTCATCATTTCCGGTAATCAAATTAAGGAGGCATCTTTTCAACGTTGCTAAGCAATGTTGCAAGTGACATATTCGAAGTGTATCATAGTAGGGTATAATTAAAGGAGAAATATATCATTTCCCGATATGCACGGTTGAAGTATACATTTATCCATAGACGCATGGACTCAGCCGGGGTGGCATTGCTCATAGACCTTCACAAGTTCTCAGATACGAGTAGAATAGCTAATTGGAAGAAAGGTTGGCTCGAACTCGGACACTGCTTGAATACTTGCAATATAGTGAACTCCAGTAAGTAGTAAGTGATATCGTAATTTCTTATTTCTTTACTGCCCACAAAGGGCTACACACAGAGGGGAAAAAACAAGGACAGACAAACGGATTAAGTCCATTATATCGACCCCAGTGCGTAACTGGTACTTATTTAATCGACCCTGAAAGGATGAAAGTCAAAATCGACCTCGGCGGAATTTGAACTCAGAACGTAACAGCAGACGAAATATCGCTAATCATTTCGCCCGGTGTGCTAACGTTTCTGCCAGCTCGCCGTTTGGTATTATAATTTCTACCGATTAAATAAGTAATATTACGCACTGGGGTCGATATAATCGACTTAATCCCTTTGTCTGTCCTTGTCTGTCCCCTCTATGTTTAGCCCCCTGTGGGCACTAAAGTAATAAATTTACATATTAGATTGAATACGTCCTCTTTCGGTGTCTGATGTCCAGTTAAGATATTTTCCTTATTTTGAAAAGTCTAATACATGACTAACGTATGTAAATTTTTGCAAGGAAGGGCATTAAGCTTGCTTCAATTATAGCTTTTTCCGTTTTCATAAAGCGTCTACAATGTGATTTAGTTCCATATCGAATTATAAGTGTAAATATATTGTCTTTCAAAACATAAATAATTAAAAATGAAGAAGATGTATGTTGAGTTGCACTAACTGAATTTTCTACAAGCTATGTTAAATTCATATTTGACATTGTTTCCTTACATATTAGATTATTAGCAGCTAACTCCCCATATATGTGTATTATTAATACAAATAATAAAAACTACTATATGATGAAGCTATTCTGTTTCCTTCCACTTTTATAGCACGTTAACCATAATCTGATTGTTATCTACATAGAAACATTTGGAATTTTAGAATTCATCCTCTGCTTTTAGTTTGCATTATTATATCTCTTGTAAGGCAGAATCGTTAGCACGCCAGATGGCGTGCTTAGCGGCATTTCGTCCGTCTTTACGTTCTGAGTTCAAATTCCGCCACTTTATCTTTCATCCTTTTGGGTGCAATAAATAAAGTGCTAGCGAAGTACTGGGGTCGATGTAATTGAATAGTCCCCTCCTACCAAATTACACGCTTTGTGACTTAAGTTGAAAGGAATATTACGTCAGTTGTAAGACGGTGAGGCGGCAAAATCGCTTATGTCCTAGTGACATTGTGTTTCGGCAAAGGGCCCGAGATAGAACCTGCACAACTAGAGTTTGAATTGAGAATGCAAAGTTATTAAATCAAATAATCCCAGCCATATTTTCCTGTAATTTTAGCATAGATTAAAAGGCATTTGCTCTCATAGGGAGAGCGTGGAGGGTCCACGTATTTAGGGAATCTTAAATGTTCATTAACTGAACTGCAGCACGTGACTGCAACATATTATGTCGACACCGGAAGTATGAATGTCAGAGTCTTCTCTGACGAGAGGATATGACATCAAAACACGTTATTATTTTAAAGGAAGCTATATTTGCCCCGTTTCCCTACCGGTTCTGATCGCTTACACCTTAATATATTAACAGCATCGATAGTGATGATGATGATGATGATGATGATGATGATGATGATGATGAGTAGGTGCTGGAGAATTCGGGATGTTGAGGATAATAAAAATAATAAGACGAAGAGTAACAAAGGAAAATAAGCGTAAGATATGCTAAATAAAAATTTACAAGAAAGAAAAAAGTATCAGGTAGACAACTTTTGGTAGTTCAAGAAAAAAATATTGGCATAATTAATAACGATAATGGAAACAACATGTTTTACTTGGGTAAATGGGTACAATAATGAAAGAAGATTGAAACGATTCTATTGGCGGCAACTACTGTTGTTGTTGTTGTTGTTGTTGAAATAATAATAATAATAATAATAATAACAATAATAATAATACTAATAATAATAATAATAATAATAATAATAATAATAATAATAATAATGATTAATATTACTATTAGTAGTGTTGTTATTCTCCATGATCGTGAAAATTTTAACGTTAATTATGATCATCAAAATATTCATCTTTACAAAAATGATAAACATGAGAAAAGACCAATAATAATAATAATAATAATAACAACAACGATGATGATGATGCTGATAATGATGATAACAATGATGATGTTGATGATGATGATGATGATAATAATAATAATAACAATAATAATAACAATAATAATGATGATAATAATAGTAGTAGTAGTAGTAGTAGTAGTAGTAGTAGTAGTAGTAGTAGTAGTAGTTTCATTTATTTGCCACAATGGCGTAGGGTGAGGGGGGACAGAGTACAGCTACAGCTGTCGTCATTGTTGATGCCAATAGTAATGATGATGGTGACAATGACGGCGACTATAATGATTGTAACAATCTTATCGCCATCCATTACTCTAATGAAAATTGTGATATTTCTGCTGACGATTCTCAGCAAGATGTATTCGATGACGGCAATGGTCATGACGACACTGACATTGACGATGACGATAATTATGATAATCATGATTATGAATATCATAATGCTACTACAAACTAATTAAATCATTACCACAATTATTATAATTACGAAGAATGATGATGATGACGATGATGGTTTTGCTTGTCTTACAAATTATGTCCGGTAAATATTTTTAATGCTGAAATGGTATTTTTGGCTAAAAAAATTCTCTTTCTCTCTCTCTCTCTCTCTCTCTCTCTCTCTCTCTCTCTCTCTCTCTCTCTCTCTCTCTCTCTCTCTCTCTCTCTCTCTCTCTCTCTATCTCTATCTCTATCTATCTATCTACACCAATCTCTATCAATGGAAATATGAGTAAAACAAAGAAATACATGGAAGCCAACCGAAGAAGTCTGTGGCAGCAACATACTTACATACATACACACATACATACATACGTACATGCGTACATACATACATGCATGCACACATACAAACATACATTGATACATGAATGCATGTACACATGCATACATACAAGCATACATGCATGCATACATACATACATACATACATACATACAAACATACATACATGCATACATGCATACATACATGTACACATACATCCCTAAATGCCTAATTGTAAGTCTAGATACACTTGGATTTTAAGAAAATGAAATCACCAAACTGGCAACAAATCAGTTAACGGACAATACAGAAACTGTAAGCGGAAGAGTATGACTGAAAGAAATTTCTCAGGATTAAAATGTGACATTGTTTCCGTTATGTAAATTCCAGCGATGGAGCAGTGTATCTTTGTTAGGACCCAGCTCCTTGTTCAGAAGAACTTAAATAAAGAAAAGAAAATGAATTGCATACGTATATCCATACACACATACATATATACATGATGGCCGTTTCGTCGCGCTCGAGTATGAGATGACGTTGCTAGAACGTCAAGCGATGCCTAGGAATAACGCTTTGATTAGTCACGAGAGGACTTGAACACAACAAGCCCCTGAACAACGATAACAGTTACCACAAAATGAACATCATTGGCTACCATTGAGTTGCAAAATTTACATAGTTTTTCTCTTGCGAGATATAAAATGACTAGGTTTCACTCGGAGTAGGGAAGTATAAACTTTTTTATACTACGATTTTCACGTTTCGCAAATATTTTACGTTCTCTCTCTCTCTCTCTCTCTCTCTCTCTCTCT
>NC_068999.1:11475423-11477489 GCF_001194135.2 Octopus bimaculoides | reverse complement strand
ATAATAATAATAATAATAATAATAATAATAATAATAATAATAATCAAAACAACAATAATTATTATTCTTATTATTGTTATCATTCTTCTTCTTTTTCTTCTTCTTCTTCTTATTATTATTATTATTATTATTATTATTATTATTATTATTATTATTATTATTATTATTATTATTAATATTAATGCTATATTTATGTATGCATTATATTTTATAACTCATTCTTCTCTTCCTGTTTTGATTTTTTTGTTATGTTATTCTTTATAAAATATATGATATTGCAATTAATTTTTCTTTGCCGTTGTCCCTAATCCTTAAAACAAATAAAGTAAAAAAAAAATTATTTAAATTACAAAGACGAAATCGTGGAATAATCTACTTCCTGCTATGATAGACAGAAATTAAATAGTATTTCGAAATAACAGAAATATGAGCAAATATATGAAAAATGCCGCCCACTACTTCTTCTTCTTCTTCTTTTCTTCATCGTCTTCTTTTTCTTTTCTTCTTCTTCTTCTTCTTCTACTTCTTCTTCTTCTTCTTCTTCTTCTTCTTTTCTTCTTTTTTTTCTTCTTCTTTTTTTTTCCATCTTCTTCTTTTTTTCATCTTCTTCTTCTTCCTCTTCTTCTTCTTTTTTTTCATCTTCTTTTTTTCATCTTCTTCTTCTTCTTCTTCTTCTTTTTCATCTTCTTCTTCTTCTTCTTCTTCTTTTTTTTCATCATCTTCTTTTTTTTCATCTTCTTCTTCTTCTTCTTCTTCTTCTTCTTCTTCTTCTTCTTCTTTTTTTTCATCTTCTTTTTTCATCTTCTTTTTTTCATCTTCTTCTTCTTCTTCTTCTTCTTCTTCTTTTTTTCATCTTCTTCTTCTTCTTCTTCTTCTTCTTCTTCTTCTTCTCCTTCTTCTTCTTTTTTTCATCTTCTTCTTCTTCTCCTTCTTCCTCTTCTTCTTCTTCTTCTTCTTCTTCTTCTTCTTCTTCTTCTACTTGCGTTGTCGTTGTCATCATTTTTCTTCGGCGTTGTCATCGTTGTCATCTTCTTCCTAATATTTTCCTTTTGTTACTGTCTTTGTTGCTATTATTATTATCATTATCATTATAGTAGTAGTAGTAGTAGTAGTATCATCATCATCATCACCATCATCATCATAATCGTCATCATCATCAGCAGTAGTAGTAGTAGTGGTAGTGGTAGTAGTAGTAGTAGTAGTAGGAGGAGGAGGAGAAGAAGAAGAAGAAGAAGAAGAAGAAGAAGAAGAAGAAGAAGAAGAAGAAGAAGAAGAAGAAGAAGAAGAAGAAGAAGAAGAAGAAGAGCAGCAGCAGTCGTAATATTTAGTAGCTGTAGCAATTCTAGTTACACCAGCAGGAGTAATAATTTTTAGGCAAATTTTCCTAAAAGCAATCCTCCTCTAACTCATCAAATGTCATGAACAATTTTAGGTGTGCATGCGTTTTATCTGTCATTTTTCAGTGTATGCGCGGCTGTGTGCATGTATGAATGTACGCATGTATACACACACACACGTGCACACACGCATACACACACACACACACTCATACGTGTGTCTAGAGTACGGCATAATTCGCTCTATGCGTAGTCTCCATTTCCTAATGCGTTATTAAATTATAATTTTCGCCATCTTGTTTCAAATACACCCGTTCACGAAGATGTGCCGGCGTATCCGGTGTCATTGTTTAGGGTACATTTCATTTGACTCCCGAGTTGACATTACAATTTGAACTATTTTACCCTCTTTACTTTCAAGCAGGGTTTTTTTTTTTAATTATCTCTTTTCTGAATAGAGAAAATGAAGCAGTGCATTATGTTAATTAAAATGTAACGATTAAGTCTACCGGTTTCCATAGCATCTCACACAGACATACTACTTCGCTTACATTACACATGTACGCACACATACATATATCCATACATATTTACTCACATTCACACATACACGTAAGCAAACACACACACACACACGCACATTTATTTATATGCGTGTGTACACGCGCACACATACACACACGCACGCTCAGACACACACACACACACACACACACACACACACACACA
>NC_068999.1:11474023-11474861 GCF_001194135.2 Octopus bimaculoides | reverse complement strand
TATATATATATATATATATATATATATATATATATATATATCCACTCAGGATATTATTCATCTCTCTTCCAGATCTTCGTGTTTTAGTGTAATTATGAGTTTCTGCTCATTGAATGTCGAATAATATGTGTATAAAGTGTCATCTTTACGGCACTTGAATATATTAATAAACGCTTCTATAACATATAATCCACTCTATAAGTCTCACTGATTCGTTACTAGTTACTGGCTGAAGGGAAATGAACTGCAGTCTTGCGAAGTTGCAGTTTTTGTGCCATAGCACACCGTTCTCCTAGATGGATGCTGTGAGAATACCTAGGGAGCGCGCACCACCGTTGAGTTCCCTGCCAGCTGTGACAACCACTGACGTAATTTCTGCGTCTACGGGCTCAGATGCACTGCCGTCACATATACAAGTTAAACCATAATTAGTCCTATAAGAAGTACTACACCGGGTCTGCTGAGACCAAGGAAAGACAAGGGCCAAACGTTTCTCACATTCCTCAAAACCGTTAAAAACACACACACGCACAGTATAACATATATATAATATATAATTCTTTGGGGGAATATCTCAAAGTGTGCAGATGAAGCTATAAATCATGATCTATAAAATGATGTTGAGAAGCTGTTTCAATAGGAAAGCCGAAAGCTTCCGAGCCACCCGAGCCGACATCATTTGTACACGCGTTAAGAGGAAATTAATATATATATATGAGAAAGATTATTAAATATCACATAATGACTCTTTGGCTAATTTCTGGAAGAGAATCGGCTTTTTTTGTATTTGTTGCCGATAAGAAAACCGAATTTGCGCGGTTATATATATATATATATA
>NC_068999.1:11472561-11473210 GCF_001194135.2 Octopus bimaculoides | reverse complement strand
AGAGGTAGAGGGAGAGAGAGGGAGAAAGAGGGAGAGAGACAGCTAGATAGATAGTTAGATAAATACATACATGCACAGACGCACATACACCCGTACATAGACACACAAACACACACACGTATATATATATATATATATATATATATATATAGGCACCACCTTAAAGTAATCACGTGCTTTGAAGTCGGAGCGAAACCACATCCCGACTTAATGGGCACGTTTTCGGCATCGCCCATTTTTTTTATTAGCATTGCAGAAACAAGGAATAAACGATTGCCTTTCATAGAGAACAATTTCTTTTCTCACCACACACACACACACACACACACACACAAACACACGCACAGCCACTCATACACACGCACACCTACATGCACGCGCAGAGGTACCTCCGCACATATATACATATATGCACATATAAATTCACACTTACCAGACAGTAATTTATACACTTATATAGGCGGACATATAGTTATGTACTTGAATTAACGTACATGTGTGTGTATGCATGTATGTATGTATGTACGTATCTATGGAGCTATCTGTCTATCTATCTATATATTCCTCTCTCTCTTTCTCTCTCTCTCTCTCTATATATATATATACATATATATATATATATATATATATATATATATATATATATATA
>NC_068999.1:11471033-11471581 GCF_001194135.2 Octopus bimaculoides | reverse complement strand
TATATATGCGCACATACTTCATACGTGCATTGAAAACGCATGTTGCAGACCGATACGAAGGTTCAGTGTGCAAATTATATATATTTGTGGAATCGTAATTTATATTCCCGCTTATTTTCCAGCAGCAATTTGAAGAAGTTCGACATCTAGAATTTGGAGAAGTTAGCAATTATATTAACATGAAAGTGCCGTTGCCCTGCAGAAATAACGTTAAGTCAGGTTTAACTATATAGGAAGAACTATCAAAAGGAAAATGTTGATTCCGTGTGTAAGAGATGTTAAGTTGGAAAATAAAATAAAAAGTTAAGAAATAAAGGATGAAGGATATACTGAAAGTGTATGAGGGGGTGAGAAAGACAAAAAAAAAAGGAAGAAATAAATAAAGAAAAAAAGAAAGAAAGAAAGAAAGACGAAAAAAGAAAGAATTAAAGATAGATGGAAACATGGAAGTTTGAGGTGTTAAAGGGGAAAGAGGGATTGAAAAAAGAGTTAGAGAAGGTACAGAAAATGCGGATAAAATTCACGAGCCTGTGTATATATATATATAT
>NC_068999.1:11466856-11470455 GCF_001194135.2 Octopus bimaculoides | reverse complement strand
TATATATTCATATATACACACATAGAGAAATAGAAGTAGGAAAATATAAATGTTAAGAACTGCTTTCGCTGTGATAGATTTTTTTTTACTTAATGCGAATGGAGGATTCATTGATTTCGGTGCAGTACAAAATTGTTTTTCTTTAACTAGATTAGTATCGATATTAATTCGAGGATTCTGTTAGCTAAGTCATCGTTGGATAGACCAATGATAGCTTATCTGTCAGTAATATTGAAACCGCTCTCAATACGGTTCTTGTTACAGTATATTAGATATAGTTATGAGTAACTATATGTTTACACGCATGCCCTACACAGTCATACACAAAAACAAATATATGTATGCGAAAGAGATGAAGGTCTGGTAGATTAAACGATTAACAAAATACAAACTTTGGAAAAAAAATGCTCTTTCGTACGTATCTACATGGAGATAGTTAACTGTGTGTGAGGAGAAGGGGGTTGTGTTCTGAGTTGTCATTCTCTTTTAGTCTCTAACCCATTCTCACTCATTACTCTATCTTAATTTTCCAGTCAGTAACTATTTTTTTAAATCTCTCATTATCTCTATATCGTCGCCTGTATATCGTGTTATCATTCTACAAATTAAACACTTTGTGCTTCCTCTCTCTCTGTGTCTCTGTCACCCTTCTCCACTCTCATTCTCTTTTCTCCGCTCTCTCTTCCCCCTCCTCTATGTCTGCCTCTGCCTCTCTCTCCCTCTCATCATTTCCTTTTTTTTTTTTCCGCCGGCAAAAATGGCGGTACGGTTACGGCGCGACATTAGCAACCATATCCAAAATTTAATTAATATACTCTCCATCGCTGGTGGCATTTTTCTATGACGTCATAAGCGTTATATACTTTCGACACTTTTTAATTAAAGTACTTTGTCCTTACCACTTAATGATTAGATATTAGTTAAATACAGACTTCAGCCTAGTCTATGTCTTGCCAATTCTTTTGAACTGTTTTTCTGATAAACCAATTCACGTCTTTTTTTATTTTCGCGATTGTTGTTTGCACTTTATCTTTTTTTTATAAGTCATTTTTCACTCAAGATATTTTTTTTTGCTGTTGTTGATTCTTTTACTTAATTTATATCATTTTTCTTTTCTTTTATTTATTTATTATTTTTTTTTCGGTTCGTAGTGATTGTTTGTCTTTTTCTTAATTTCATTATTTTTCGTATCATTTCCTTGATAGCTTAATTTTTCGTCTCGGCCTTGTTTTCTCAATCATCATCGACATCATCATCATCATCATCATCATCATCATCATCATCATCATCATCATCATCATCGGCATCATCATCCTCATCATCATCATCATCATCACAATCATCAACGTCGTCATCATCATCCTCATCATCAATCGACATAATCATCATCACCTCTTT
This sequence comes from Octopus bimaculoides, assembly GCF_001194135.2. Classification (NCBI taxonomy): domain Eukaryota; kingdom Metazoa; phylum Mollusca; class Cephalopoda; order Octopoda; family Octopodidae; genus Octopus; species Octopus bimaculoides. Next base: position 11,469,057 of record NC_068999.1, on the reverse strand, counting down.
CTCCACTAACCCTTCTTCTTCTCCTTCTTCTTCTCTCCCCACTTCAACTGCTACACCACCACCACCACCATCAACAACAAAAAAACAACATCAACAACAACAATAGCCGCTGCAACAACAACGATAGCAACGCGAAATACAATGACGATAACAATGCTTAGATGAATGATAATTATCAATATTATAATATATGTTGATGAGCTGAAATCATCTTCTGGAGTCCCTTCTTTCATTATAGATTATTGACGTGTTGGGCAGAGATATGGTGAAGCTGATTGAATTGTTGTTCTGAGATCTCGGATTCCATCAGAATTTATAATATAAGTAGTTTGTATCTTTTAGCATATATTCTTATATTTTTTAGCTTATATTCTGATATCTTTTAGCATATAGCCTGATATCGTTTAGCATATATTCTGATATCTCTTAGCATATATCCTGATATATTTAAGCATATATTCTGATATTTTTTAGCATATATTCTGATATCTTTTAGCATATATTATGATATCTTTTATCATATATTATGATATCTTTTAGCATATATTCTGATATCTTTTAGCATATATTATGATATCTTTTAGCATATATTATGATATCTTTTAGCATATATTCTGATATCTGTTAGCATATATTGTGATATATTTTAGCATATATTGTGATATCTTGTAGCATATATTCTGATATATTTTAGCATATATTCTTATATTTTTTAGTGTATATTCTGAGATGGCTTAGCATATATTATGATACCTTTTAGCATATATTCTGATATCTTTTATCATATATTCTGAGATCGCTTAGCATATATTATGATATCCTTTAGCATATATTCTGATATCTTTTAGTATATATTATAATATCTTTTAATATATATTCTGATATCTTTTAGTATATATTATGATATCTTTTAATATATATTCTGATATCTTTTAGCATATATTCTAATACCGTCTAGCATATATCTGATATCTCTTAGTATATATTCTGATCGACACAGAGATCTGGTGTGTGAAACTCACTGAAAGAAAATATTACAGATTCTATTTTGTTTTCATGTTTTATCTTTCAGTTTTCTTCACCTTCTGCTTTTTTCAGTCATTTGATTTCGGCCATGCTGGAACACAGACTTGATGGGATGTTAGTCTAACAAATCGACCCCCTGCACTCATTTGCTTTTAAGACTGGTACTTATTCTATCGTCTGTATTGACGGACTGCTATGTTACGGGGGACAAACACATTCACGAACACAACTGCGCGCGCACATACACAAACTCACATTCAAACACCCCGCCCCCCCACATATATATATAAATATATATATGACAGTCTTCTTTCAGTTTCCGTCTACAAAATCCATTCAAAAGGCTTTGGTCGGCCCGACTTCATCATAAAAGACACTTGCCAGGATGCTATGCCGTGAGACCGAACACAGGACCATGTGGTTGGGAAGCAAGCTTCTTACCACAAAGCCACGCCTGTTTCATTTATCGACAAAGGGACAAGTTTATCACCTCTTAAAAATGGTAGTTGTGACGGTGATATATTAATCATCAGACACATAATGACCACACCAAAATTAATTCAATAAGCTGGTAGATAAATTCGACGAACGATTATATTAACCACAGTACAAAGTGACAAAGACCTCAGTAGTATTTACGTTTAAGTTCAAATTAAGCTGAGAGCGATATTTCCAGCGATGTGCATAACGTATTGGACCACGACTATATATTATAACTCGGAATACATTAACTCTCTCATTCTGTCTATTTTTCTGTCTATCTGTCGCTCTCTCTCTCTCTCTCTCTCTCTCTCTCTCTCTCTCTCTCTCTCTCTCTCTCTCTCTCTCTCCCTATCTATCTATCTATCTATCTATCTATCTACTTATCTATCTGTTTGTATATCTATCTATTTATCTATCTATTTATCTTTATTTCTTTTTGCGAGAGACGAATATGCTTTGAGGGAAATTTGATCGTTATTACTAGCACATCCAGTGAATTCAGGTGAGGATAGTCAGTGTTATTGGTTCATGTTAATATGAAGTTAAATGTGATCTATTAAAACCATGATCAAAGCATTCCTAGACGTGTCTACGTGTCTATCCTGTAATTTTTTTATTTTTGTTCAAACATTATGTATATAAATTGATGCATATATACACACACACACACAGACACACACACACACACACAC
>NC_068999.1:11465722-11466846 GCF_001194135.2 Octopus bimaculoides | reverse complement strand
TATATATATATATATATATATATATACACGCATATATATTTATATATATACATATATTTATATATATATCCATATATATATATATATACTTCATATAGCTATAGGACTATTTTATGCTTTGTGTTCTACGCTTTAAGACATTTCTATGTAATTGGAGGGAGACTTCGTTGCTGTTTTTCGCAGGCTGATATGTTGGATAGTGCAAATATTTTTTTCCTTCGTTGTCTCATAAAAAGTCTCCTACATTATCTTCGCTGGCTCGTGTACCGTTTTATTGTGTCAACTGTCCGCCATTAAACACACGAAAACTACTGAAATTGCGATTCTTTACACACGTCCACATATAATGTAATGTCTCATTTAGAATATAAACACTAGAAAATCGGCCATTATCTCTTGGATATGGTCAAAGTGTGTGCTTCCTTTGTTCAATTGTTGTTGTTGTTGTTTTTTTATTAAACATTCCACTGACTGATATTCGATAATTCTCTTATCTCCCACACACTTTCATTCATTCCTTTCTTTCTTTCTCCCTCACTTACTATATTCATTTTCTTTTCGTTATTTCTTCCATTTATCTCCGTCTTTCCTTCAGACAATTTTTTTTTATATCATTATATCATTTCTCTTTTCTTCATTACTTCTTCGTTTATTCATTGGTTCTTACTAACTTTCTGCCTTCTGTATTTCTTTCAATCGCATTTTTTTCCCCGTTATTCGTTCATATTTCTTGCTTTTACTAGGACTTTCGAGCATTCCGTGTGTTTTCTTTCACTCTCACCGGTCCCTTTGATATTCTCCGTCAAACTCTCTCCTTCGTTTTGTTTTACGATCTTTCCAGACTTTTATTTGTCTTTGTTTGTTTTTCTCTTGATATATACATCTATCTATCTATCTATCTATCTATCTATCTATCTATCTATCTATCTATCTATCTATCAGAATGTCCATCCATCCAGCTATCTGTATGTCTGTCTGTCTATGTACGTACGTATATATTTATGTATTTATGTACGTATATATGTATGTATGTATGTATGTATTTATGTACGTATATATGTATGTATGTATGTATGTATCTATCTATCTATCTCTCTCTCTCTCTCTCTCTCTCTCTATATATA
>NC_068999.1:11464586-11465497 GCF_001194135.2 Octopus bimaculoides | reverse complement strand
TATATATAGAGAGAGAGAGAGAGAGAGAGAGAGAGAGAGAGATTGAGGAAGATTTAAAGAGGTATATATATATACATATACATATAAACACACACATATATATTGAACTATGTTGTGGAGAACTTATACACCTGCCAATAGGTCTGTCTCTATCATTGTCTGAGTGTTATTCCCTCTTACCCCTACCCATACCCACCACATCTGTGACTTCTCTCCACGTGACTCCACCGTGCATAAAACAACTATATAACAGACATATGAACATATAAAGTCTCCACAGTTATATCTGTGTACATTAAACGAAAATAAACAGAAATAAACGGTTAAATGATCGACATTATACATCTACCGTCGTGTGTACCGGCTTAAAGGAGACATTATGCGTCTTGGAGGAAACGGCACTTAACGGAATCACGACCCTCATCAGCTCCCATCATCTATATAATCACGGTTATCATCACCATCATCGGCATCGTCGTCGTAATCATCGCTGTCGTTTTCCTTATTATCGATAACATTTCAGGAGCGCGCGTGTATATATGTGTATGTGTGTGTATGTGTGTGTGTGTGTGCGTGTGCGATTGATTGTGTATGAGTGTGTGCGTGCGTGGTGCGTGAGTATCTTCGTGTGTGAGGCAATCGTTGGCTTGAACGATCGTCTGCGTCACAAGTGTAATGAGATTGATGCTTATTTTATCATCATCATCATCGTCGTCGTCATCGTCGTCGTCATCGTCGTCGTCGTCATCAGCATCCTCATCAACATCATCATCATCATCATCACAACCATCATCATCATCATCATCATCATTGCCATCATCATCATCATCATCATCATCATCATCATCATCATCATCATCATCATCATCATCATTGCCATCATCATCATCATCATCATCATCATCATCATC
>NC_068999.1:11462189-11464160 GCF_001194135.2 Octopus bimaculoides | reverse complement strand
CACCACCACCGTCACCATCCCCATCACTAACACAGTCATCTGCAGCAGCAGCACTCTCCACCACCACTGTCGTCATCATCTTCTTCCTCATTTTCATCATCATTGTCAATTTAACCATAAAAAGTTTTTTAATAGACTTTAAATGCCGACTCGGTTTTAAGTCTGAACGTAAAAAGAATATTTGTCTCCGGACACTTTAGATCATTATATATGTGAGTGTGTGTGTGTGTGTGTGTGTGTGTACGTATCTACGTATGTATGTATGTATGTATGTATGTATGTATGTATTTTATGACCTCAGTGAGTTATAAGGCAGTATGGCTTGTGTTTTGCTATAGTATACTGTTGTAACCACGGCATACAAATACGCGCTGTTTCCATGCCCTAATTTTAAAGAAACTATATCCTCAATGCGGATGTAGAAGCTCGCCGAATCCACATGCCTGGATATTTCTCATCTGCTGCAGGTACCTCCGTGCTAATGTACAGTGTATGTCTATGGGCAGACATTCAGAGGACGAAACTGCAGTAATACGGCGCTCTAATAATGTAATAATTTCTGTTATAGGTACAAAGCCTGGAGTTTTGAGAAAGGACTAACTCGATTACTTAGAAATCCGTTTTCAACCGGTAATTATTTTATCGTCCACAAAATAAATGAAAGGCAATGTCGAACTTGTTACAATTTGAACTCGGAACGTAAAGACAGACAAAATGCCGCTCACTGTTTTGATCGACATGGTTAATGCTTCTGTCAGTTCGCTGAATGCGATGCTCTCATAATAGTTTCAGATTAAGTAGGTATTATTCCTGCTCTGTAGATAATATTTGACTTTTGCCCACCATTCAAGCAATCGTCCTTAAAGGTAAGTATGTTTCGGATGAGAGATAATACCGTGTTGAAATTCAAAATCAAAACTCGGTTTGAATGGAATATTAATATTAATTATCGCAGAGCATATATACTGTGGCACTACACTCTATGAGTATCTATAAATTTCGCCCAGATAACAACAGCAACAACAATAACAAAAAAAAATGATGATGATGATGATGATGATGATGATGATGATGATGATGATGATGATGATGATAATGGTGATGACGACGATGTCAACGACGATGTTGGTAATAATAATAATAATAATAATAAGAAGAAGAAGAAGAAGAAGAAGAAGAAGAAGAAGAAGAAGAAGAAGAAGAAGATGGTGGAGGAAAAAAAGGAGGGGCAGAACGATGAAAAACCGCTTACCAACAAAATAATAGGCAAAAATCAACGGCTGTTGCTTCGACAGGTATACATACATGCATATTTACATACACACGTACAAATATACACACACACATTCTGTATGTACATACATACTGATATACATACACACACACACACACACATACACACACACACACACACACACGCATAAACATATATATATATATATATATATATATATACATATATATATATAGGAGAATGTACGAAAAAAAACAACAACAGACGAGGACAGGTGGTGTAAACAACAAAAGGATGTATTAGTATGACGCTCGTATGTATGTATGTATGTATAAAATGGGCTTCTTTCAGTTTCTCTCAGTCAAATCCACTGACAAGACTTTTATTGGCCCGAGTCTATCGTAGTAGACACTTGCAAAAGGTGCCATGCAGTGGGACCGAATCTGGTACAAATTGGTTGGGAAGCAAATATCTTAACACACACCCACTCCTACGCCTTACATATATATATATATATAACTAAATACTTGTTTTGTTTATGCTTTCCCCTCCGGTTTTTTGTTCTATGTGTGGCACAAATATCGCCATCCATTTAGAGAAAAATGTGTAGCTTAGAATCAGTAGTTCTTTGACTGCTATTTCTAAATTTTCAGTATGTTGGAGAAGCAACTCAATGCTAATCCCTGTATATTTATGATGATATATATTTATTTATATATATATATATATATATATAT
>NC_068999.1:11458224-11458968 GCF_001194135.2 Octopus bimaculoides | reverse complement strand
ATATATACATATATATGCGTGTGATTGAGCATATGACTTCATACATATGGGTAAAACTATATACGTCTCCAGTACTCTCCCTGTCTCGGAACCTCTCAAACTTCCTCCGTAAACATAAGCTCGCGTGTGTCTGTGCGTGTTTGACAGTATATATTCGTGTATATATATATATATATATATATATATATACACACACACACGTTGATATTGGTTTCCAATTTAGACTATGGCACACAATTACATCTCTTATTGAAATTACTGCTGGCAATTCGGCAATTTAAACATTTCGATTTTTTTTAAGCATACACATAATCACACGCCAATGTTATATATTGAGCACAAACTCGTCCACCTACCAACACATTCATCTGCACATACACAATCTATATGATATACACATTGTATTATTCTTATTTTTATTTTTTTTGCATCATCATGTCTGTCACTAATTCTTAAAACAATCCTTGTTCTTTTGTATACTCAATTATCGATTGTTTCAATTACTGATTGGGGTATAGAAAAAAATCCCCAGGAATATTTTCTTTTATAATTTCAAAATTTAACTTTTTGATAGTCAAATACTTATTGATACATTATGACAGCAATAATGAATGCTAAACACCCACATCGTAGCAGTAACGTTGTCTGACTATGCGGTCTACGCTGTTTGCCTCAGGCTATTAATAAACAAGACATATAGTGAATATACACATATATTTACATGTGTATATATTTGTATATATA
>NC_068999.1:11456427-11458065 GCF_001194135.2 Octopus bimaculoides | reverse complement strand
TATATATACATATATATATATATATGTATATATGTACATATATATATAAATAAATATGTATATATATATGTATATACGTACGTGCATATATGTATATATAATATAATGTTATATTATATGTTCAAGTGTGTGCGTGTGTATTTACGTGTGCCATACACGGAATATGTAGAAATAGACGCTTTATACAAGTGATTTCTGCTTTTTTTTTATTGTCAATAAATGGTTGATTAAAAAACATAAAACTATCTTAATTTTAAAATCTTCTTTCGTCTATAGTTGTTTCCTACACCTATTTATTTGCAGCGAAGTGTAATTGCATAAAATGTATGAACAGCGGTTTACATACATATATATATATACTACCATCAATACATACATACATAGATAGATACATAAGTACGTACATGCATACATATATACGTACACACATGGATGAAGAAGTAAATATATGTATATATAATTATACATAACTACATATGCACATATATACACGCATGTATGTTGTAAATTATAGGCACGCTTGTTCATTGAGTCATGAGATTCTATCTGGGAGATGCACAATGTAACCTACAAAGTATTTTAAGTTCGCCCCGTTTCGTCAGAAGCAAAACTAGTATACAAGAAACTGTACTTATATACGTACGTATAGGCATACACACACACACGCACATACACACACACACACACACACACACATACACAGACATATACGTTTGTGCGTGTATATACCCATATTGGTCGAGTCAGTCGCTTGCTACTCTGAACTTCCCCTGCTAGTACAAAGGGTCTTTAGGCAACGCCGTAACCCAACCAGGTGAGCAGAACACTGATTTCGCCAAAATAAAATTGAATATAATAACCTCTAAATTGGTGTTTAGAACTCTAGTAGTCAGAACTAAACGTGTGCATATGTGTGTGTACGTTTATATATGTCTGTGTGTGTTTATGTATGTGTGTTATTGTAAGAATATATAAATGCACATATATTGGAGCACGGGTGGCTGTATGGTAAGTAGCGTGCTTACCGGTTGGATAGAGGACACTATCTGCCGAGGTCTGAGTGGCAGCGGGCCCAAGCTTTTAAATGTGAAATTTTTGCCGGCGGGGAGGAGCTGATTGAGTGCGGTTAAAAGCGGTTTCGAACCTATGGACCCAATCAACCGCTAAAGATCTGGTATTTCCTTTTTTTTTAATTGCCAGTTGCAGGTACCCAGTGTTACTTGATGGACGCCCCCACCTAAGTGTCACCTGTGCCTGGAACCGGGCCATATTAAAAAGACCTGTCCCCCCAGGACCAAAGTAGAGTCCTCGAGCAGTTAATAAAATTAATGCCCCCTCCTACTTTGGAGAGACAGATGGAGGCAGTCGAGGAGGTGGAGACCTCCTCGACGAAAGGGAAAAAGGAAGGAGAGCAAATTCACACCAAATATACAGTGCGTGTGCTTTTCTTGGCTAAACTGGCAATATGGCCATCCCCAAATACAACAACATCTGTTTCAACACACGATTTCACATCAAAAATCTTGCAAAACAAATATATTTATATACATATAAGGATATAAATCAATACACATGCCGGCATATGTGATGTGTGAGTGTGTTGTGAAGTTTGGTTCTGCTCACAGCCACAGACTTATT
>NC_068999.1:11451545-11456092 GCF_001194135.2 Octopus bimaculoides | reverse complement strand
ATATATGTATACATAGATATATATATGTACATATATAACTATATGTATGTCTGTATGTACATACATATACAGACGCACATAAACATATGTGTACGTATGTCTGTGTCAGGCAGCAAGCTTATTTCCCTACCACATGCGTCTGGGTTCGATCAAACTGCATGACATCTCGGGAAGGTGTCTTCTACTGTAGCCTTTGGCCGACTAAATCCTTCTAAGTTGATTTAGTAGACGAAAACTGAAAGAATCTTTCGTGTGTATATACATCCATACACACACACACACATATATATATATACACATATGTATGTATGCATGTATATATGTATATATATATATAAGTATATATATGTATGTATATATATTTATGTATGTATATTATATATATATGTATGCATTTATATGTATGTATTTATATGTATGTATATATATATATATTTGTATATGTATGTATATATATACATATATGCATCTTTAAGCGCATGTGTGCATGTGAGTACTTGTGTACCTGTGTTTGTGTGTGTGTGCTAGTTTATCCGTACGTGTGTGTCTTTGTGTTAGTGTGTGTCTCTCACCATCCTTTAGTTGCAGTTGCTGGTTTGTTTACATCAGTGAAACATTGCGGTTCGGCAAAGCAATCGGTTAATATAAGTTCCGGGCTTTAAAAAAAATAAAAATAAATAAACGTCCCGGAATAGATTCGTTCGACTAAATCTCATCAAGGTGATGCGCTTACATAGTCACCGTTTAATGGCTGAAACATGTCGAAGATAAAAAGATCCGTAAACATATCTTTACATATTAATGCAGTATGAGAAACAAATAAGGAATATAAACCGCGCATGCCAACTTATTATTTTCATATTGTTATGGAATAAATTTACTAAACATTATTGCTGATAAATGTAATCGGTTATTATCCTTTTGATTAATCATATAAAATTCATATATTCACCATCAATTGAACTAATTGCTATGCATTCAGGTATTGATTCATATAGACTAACTTTCATTCACACACATATTCCAAAGCATATATATTCCTAAACATATGTATATATATATATATATATATATATAGACAAACAAATACTCGCACACGGGTGGAGAAAGAAGGGGAAAGAAAATAAGTCTGGAAAAATAATTAGATATTTGAACTGACGGTCTGATGTAGAAACATTCAAATGCAGGTATATACGAACAAACGTTTTGAAATTTAACTATGTAAATATAACGATCCATTCCCAACAATATATCATATTGAAAATATTTCTAAGGAAGAACATTCATATGATTACCTATGCAGTTTATAATATATCCTGGAGAAATATTTCATTTCTTATTGAAGTAAAACATGCGCTAATCATTTTGAATTGCTCGTATATTGTTTTATATTGTTTGAGATTATAAAAGATTTCGTAAAGTATTTTTCTTACCATGTTGTGAAAGTACACTGGATTGCAGAAGCATTTACTGAAATACTTCCATCATTTTCAGAGTTCTTTTGGTTCATTACATGTGTTCAAATCCTACCTAAAGGATTTAAGTTTTCTTTTGGATTTTGAGGAAGCTTGGAAGTAGATTACTCTACGTTTCTCCGATGAGTTTGTACTCTAACTGAAGTCATAGCAGTAATGATTTATGTTCTTATTTCTCAGTTATATTCCACCATAAACGTGTGTGTGGGTGGGATTGGGGGCATCCCAGGACAAGGTTCAAGTGAGCAATTTTTCAATATGAGGGCTGAGTCGATTACATTAATCCCAGCAACTAAATTTCAAGCATGGTACTAATACTACAGCAATAGGTCTCTTTTACCGGACATTAAATTACACTGGTGTATATATACATATATATATAGTGAGAATTTACAAAAAAATCGAAAGACGTATTAGTTTAACACTCGGGAAGTGAGAAAATCTTTTACGTTTCGAGCCTACGCTCTTCGACAGAAAGGAACACAGAAATAAACAGGGAAGGAAATTACAAAAAATAGAAAAAAACAGATAATAGAAAAATGTATATATGTATATATATATATATATATATATATATATATATATGTATGTATGTATGTATGTATACATATATAGGGTCTCCTTTTGTTTCCGTGTGTCTAGCAAATCCACTCATAAGTATATAGTTGATCCAGAACGATAGTAGAAGAGAATTGTTATAATGACACCCGGAGCCATTTGGCTGGAACTTCATTCCTTATCACTCAGCCACGGATGAATTCATAAAAATGAAATTGTTCAGTAAGACACTTTTTTTTCATTTCTAAAATTAGAAGCACTTAAAACAAATCATAAATTTTGAAAAGTAATTTTTCTTAAAATTCTTCACCCATTAATTTGAAGTGAGAAGTGAAATCAAATTTAAAAAAATTCGCCGTCAATCCATCTTGCATAGGAGTATTATAGCAGATCTTACACATATACGAGTATATTTATACACACGCACACATTCACAAACACACAAACACACATGCACACGCACAAACACACATATATAGTTAATCAAATAACAGAGAGAAACGACAAGAAAATACAATCAGAGAAGGAAAGAAATAGTGGTTGTTTTATGTTTCGAGCAAAGTGCCTTTTCGGGAGCAGGAGACATACGAAAGTTCAAAAGAAAAAGAAGGAGGAAAAATCGCCACCAGTCCACGTGTAGTTACATTATAGAAAATTTATAGAAAGAATATGAGGGTTTTATTTTACTTGTGATTTAAACAAATAGATACGCTGGGTATGTGAATAAATGGTGAATAAAGATGATATCTTAGGCTGGATCTAGGGATTCTTATTGGGGATCCGTAATAACAGGTATATATCATATTAGAGGAAACATCAATACCAAAACAGAAAGAGTATCGCAAATCATTTAGAATAATTTAATTAGGGTAAGGCGAATTTGAAGTCTTACCGCCGTTTCGGAGTAACTCAAGCGGTAGATTCGTATGTCCATGCACTGGGTAATCCGTCAGCATAGACAAGTTATAAATATTTTAAACTTAGAACTTACAAAAAATAAATTTCGCAGTTTATAAGGAATAAATTAGGAGAAAAAAAGAGTATATTTTGTTCCTTATAAACTGTGAATTTTATCCCGTATTACCTGTAAACTTTCCCTGTCTAAATTATTCATACCTTGATCTGATGAAAGAATACCCAGTGACTGTGGTAAGAATTTAAATTCACGTTAGTCTAATTAAATTATTCTAAATGACATGAGATACTCGTTCTGCCTTCGTTTTCTATTTTTCGTCTAAAATAATGCGCACACGCACACACATACACACACACAAATACAGACATACACACACACACACACACACATAGTCCGACAACGGCTTAGGGAGCCGATGCCGATGTATGTCTGCGTGTGTGCATATGTATGTATGTGTGTGTATATATATATGCATGTATGTGTGTGTTTGTATGTATGTATGTATTCTGCATTTGTGTGTGTGCGTGTGTGTGTTCTGCTGTTAAGTACCATGTTTCCATGTATGGGTGCACATCTTCATATGTGTGGACAAATGTGTATGTATATGTGGTCATGTGTTTCAGTTTCTATTTGCCTATATGCCTATGTGGTTGTCTGTTCATATACCCGATGTACCTACCCATACAAACATGTGCATCAAAAACGAAATATATATATATAGAGAGAGAGAGAGAGAGATAGACCGAAAGATAGATCGAGAGACAGAGAGATAAATAGAAGGGGCAGACAGACAAACAGACAGACAAACAGACAGACAGACAGACAGACATATATATATATATATATATAGATAGATAGATAGATAGATAGATAGATAGATAGATAGATAGATAGATAGAGAAAATCAACTATGCATGCATACAAATTCACAGATATAGAACACATGAACTAACGCACAAAAACACATACGTTTCATACATACATACATACATACATACATACGTGCACGTACGTAAATTCAGGGAAACAGGAATGAATATTAATTTAAAATTTACACTACCGTGGTAACAATTTTACTTCTCAATTTAATTGCTTTAAATCAATGGCTGATCGCTTATGATGTATTTAGATTTTATCAATTAGTTTCCAAGAACTCACCAAAGCCAACATAAACGAACACAAGAAAAAATTATTAAATAAATAAACTACAAGAAAGACGATAAATAAGAAAAAGGAATCCTGGAAAACAAACTAAGAAAATTATACCAAAATCATATAAGCAATGAAGGCCAGAATTATATTTAAACAAAACAATAAGAGACAACAACCAGAAGAGAAACATCAGCAACATCAATAACAATGTCAATGAGAACAAAAGGAAGAATATATAAAACTCATTTGTGAATCAGAAATTGATTACTTTCATAATGTATATATTTATTTTAGCAATTTCCTGAATAGGATCCGTCTATATACACACATATAAATACATACATAGAAACATATATATATAAATATATATATATATATATATACATATACGTTTGCGAATATATTTCGTTATGTATGTATGTATATATATATATATATATATATAT
>NC_068999.1:11448403-11451285 GCF_001194135.2 Octopus bimaculoides | reverse complement strand
TATATATATATATATATATATATATATTTATATAAAGCGTATAGATGCATATATTAATATTATATGCATATATGTATGTATATATGCTATAAAATGTATGTATGTGTGCGTCACGTCATATCTTCAGTGACGTTCTCCTTTTTGTGTGTATGTGTAGGTCTTATGATAGCTATCGCCTCTCTATATGTATATATTGGAGGTGAGTGTGTGAGTTTTACTTTCCATTAACAGCATTTCCTTCATCTATCCTCCGTTTCAATAGATTTTAATGAATCTTTATCTCTTCTAAGTATCTAAATATCTCCGAAAAATAAAATTAATAATGGCATACGCCACAAACACTCACACACACACATTTGTAAATGTATATGTGTATAATGGTATATATATACAAACGCGTGTGTATATAGATATGTATATATATACATATATATTTATGTATAAGGCTGTACGTTTATATGAGCCCATTTCATTGTTTCTTTAGTATAAATCTTAATGGATAACAAGTAAGTATCTTCTTATGAACGCGTATTTCCCGTTTTTACTTCTTTTAATTTTAATAATGATTTGAACCAATGAATGCAGTTACGATGACACATAACATTTAGTGTAATTAAAAAAAAAAATTAAACAATCCTAAGATAAGAATGTAGAAATTCTTTCTGGGTTCAAATTTGAAATAATGTCCTTAGTTAGGGTCTTCGTATCTCAAAATACAGCCAGATTTGTAATGGCTTTGGGACAATGTAGTTTTAAAATATTTTTGCGAACCGCAATAGATTTGTAAGTAGAATTAATCTTGTAGATCATTACTTTGTTCTCACTTCAGCAAAATTATATTTTCTCTCTCCGTAGCTTCAATATGGCTGTATGTATATATACACACTATCACACACATACACGCACATATACACATGCACATACCCTCACACGCACACATAAACACATATGTGTATATATGCATGCCGGCATGTAGAGATATATATACACACACGTATATTGCTGCGTATAATGTACCCGCAGAATTTTCGATGTTTAAGTCTATACATATACCCGTTGTTTAAACATTGCTTTGACAAACAATATATTTATTTTCAATATGTCCTTATTTCAAAAATATATTTAACTTTAAAATGTAAGAATTGTTTGCCGGCTGGAACTGGAGAAGAATGAAATTTAAATATATTCTGAGTTATTCCCAATGTATGTATATTCGGGTTTACTCGCATCTATGTACGATACCTTGTCTGAAATATCGTTATTCACAATTGCAGCCTTTGATTAAATGCTTACACAAAATATAATATAATTTGTTGTTGTTGCTCTTATTGTTTATGTCACTATATAGAACCCCTTACATGAGCATTCACCTGTATAACGTTGACAATTCATTAAATCTATCTCAGTATTTGATTGACCAGTCTTGACATTACAAGGGGCAAAGACGAACACGATTATATTTCTTTTTAATAAAAAAGAGAAAATGTCTGGTATTTATAATGCGTCAAAGTAATTTTTCCCGATGAGAATCCCCCGAACTCCTGTTCTGTACCCACCTGAATAAATCTTTTGCCCGCTGAGTGGACACCAATAACATTTTAGTGTAGCAAATTGTACAAGTCAAAATGTACCTCCGACAACAGACATCTAAACCAAATGCATCATGATCCAGAGACAAGATAGCTGAAGACTAGGCCACGTATGCTGCCCCTCTAGAATAATATCATGCGCACACAAAATACTCGCATTAGTGTGTAGATTTAGGAAAACATAGCCAGAAATCACTTTCAATTTTCTGAAAATTTCATGGAAGTTATCCCTATCATTTTATCATTCTATGAATAAGAGACGTTATTCATTCGTCTACCAGAAGTCTACAAGTTCATAACGCCTGTAGAATACTCTGGTTTCTGTGTCTTATATGCAACATGACACAGTTTCCTTTGAATGTGTTACCTGTTTGTTTGAGGTACATACACCAATAATTATTTGTACTAAGTTTTTATGAAAGTAAATCTAACAAAGCGAAAATAATTATTTTATTAAAACTCATAACGGGTAGCTCCATCTGAGAATCGAAACGAAAACATCACGATAGGGTTTCCAGCACACTATAGATAAAGGTCATGATAGAAACTTTATGAACTTCGTCAATGTTAATATGAATGTGATACTTAACCATTAATTTTTTGACAACATTGCTATGTTAACTATTTAAGATATAGTAAACAAGTAAGAGAAATTCACCATAACAGTGAAATAAATAATAATAATTAACCAAATTGGATTCACGAAAAATTAAAGAATGGCCTAATAACGAATCTAATTCTGAGAGAAAATAAAGAAAGAATAAAAAAGAAAACGTCAAGTGGGTAATAGTAAACTCCCAACCAAAAAAAAAAAAAAAACCCAGATAATATTGAAACGATGAGCAGGTATTGTTGCGAGGGGGACATCTAAAAGAGCACCATAAATTTGGTGCTCAACTTTATGACACGTGAATCCACAAAATATACTTCATTATTTTAGAACGGGGAGGGTAAGTTTGATTGTATAATATCTGGAGACAGAAAGTGAGAGTGAGTGAGAGAGAGAGAGAGGGAGAGAAAGAGAGGAGACACAGGTGTATACATAAATCGTACACGCATATATAAACACGTAAAGAGATCGGAGAAACGCGTGCACAGAGGCATGCAAGGTGGTACCAATGCGAACATGTGCATACATTCACATATATATAGACGCATAAACACACACATTTGTGTGTTTGTGTTGTTTGTATGTGTGTATGTATATATGTATATATATATATTTATGTATATATATGTATAAGTATATATATAAATATGTATATATATATATATATATATATATATATATAT
>NC_068999.1:11446720-11447425 GCF_001194135.2 Octopus bimaculoides | reverse complement strand
TATATATATATATATATATATGTATATATGTATGTATGTATGTGTATATATATTATACATGCATATATAAATGCACATATATATAGGCATATAAATGAGACAGCGATGCGTAGAGATTACAGATACATAATTATCGTTCTGTATGGAAATTCTTGGCCATTTTCCCCGAGTAAGGAATTGCAAGACGAAAGGAATGTGCGATTCGGTTATCTGAAACATTTTTTGGCTACCTTTAGAAATGAGCAATCATAGAGAACGAAATGTCACCAAGTGATAAGAAAGGCTTGTAAAGGTCATGACATTAAGTTAGAGATTTCGTTTCAAAATGGTGGACTTTTCATTGCTGAATGGGTATCTCTCATCAAGAGCAATTGAAAGACACAAGCCTATCAGCCTAAATACACACATATACGAGGACAAACAGACTGTTACATATGAAAGCATAGACAGGCAGTAATACTAGCATCAATCATATACGCTTACACACGCTTAAACTCGCACACACATATGTACACCCATACACAGTCGCACATATATGTGACAGACATTCTCATACAGACAGAAATATTCGAACATGTATACAGAGAATCTTCAAACACGCGTCACGGACGAATCACCACACACATTAAATTCTATGTATGCATCTATGAATTTCTGTACGTACGTGTAGTATATATATATATATATATATATATATATATATAT
>NC_068999.1:11445515-11446060 GCF_001194135.2 Octopus bimaculoides | reverse complement strand
TATATATATATATATATATATATATATATGAATATGTGTGTGTCTGCGGATATAGACTAACAGTTATATATAAATGTCTGTATATATTTACATGTCTGTATATGATTATATATCAAATATAATATTTGGTAATATAACAACATTAGTAAGATACAATATATCATATGTCTAAAGCAATATTCGATGAATTTCATGACCAATTCTTCGCTTGAAGTAATTCTTTTTCGAATTAAATTATAACTTATGTGAACACTGCATGAAACGTCTCTGTCTGTCTTTCTCCCACTTTTTCACTCTCACTCTCCCTCTTTCCCTTTCACTATCTCTATCTCTCTCTCAGTCACACATATACTCATATGATACCACATGAACATAGACTCACGTGCGTAATACAATTTCTGTAGTGGATCTATGAAATATATGAGAAAAACTTTCCATGCATGCGTACGCATAATACATACATGCATACACACATACAAATACATACCCACCTACACACATATTTATATATATATATATATATATATATATATATATATATATAT
>NC_068999.1:11443003-11444532 GCF_001194135.2 Octopus bimaculoides | reverse complement strand
TATATATATATATATATATATATATATATATGTTCATGTATATTCAAAAACTACATTTCTCACAGACTATCCGCTTCTATCTCCCTACGACTCTCTACCGCATTATGTATGTGTGTGTATGATTTTATGTGTGTATATTTATATATTTGTACGTGTGTATGGCTGTATGTATTTCCCTTTTTGAAGATTACGGTTAATGTCTAGAAGTACTGTTAATTTGGAACGAATTAAAATCCATTCTGAAATTACAATAGAAAAAATATTGAGATGAAACTTCCTCCACGAACTATAAATGCATAGGACCAGTTTGTTGTGCTTTGCGCAGTATATACTCTCCGCTGGAAGGGTCGCCAATTTGATAAGGATTACCCATGTTTTGCTAAGTGAACTGTAGCATTGTGAAACGCAGTGTTTTGCTCAAGATCACAGGGCATGGTCAGGTCCAGGTATCGAAACCACAACCTTACGAACATGAGTCCAGCACTCTAAATAATAACCGAAGTACTTCTGACAACAATGCTACACATTTATCAAATTGTGCTTCCTCTGTCACAAACAACCGGGTAACTTATAGAATTTATATCCGGTCGCGTAAGATTTAAATATTTACCGCGTATGTTTACTTCTGAATATATATGCCCATCACCGACTAACAGTTTTTTTGAGAAACTCGTGTATTTTGAAAATGCTTATTCGTTGATGATCAAGAAAAACAAACTACCAGCCATGAGATATTTGTTTGCAGATAAGATATCATGTTAAATGTTGTGTTTAGCGAAAGGTAATTACCTTCGATATTTTCGTGGGTTAACTCACAAAATACTCCTGAAAATTGTAATCAGTATATGTTGCAGGTGGGTACAGTGCATTGTCGAAGGCGCTTTTAGAATGGATATGACGTAAATCACATTAATTTTTTTTATTTTTTTATTTTTACCTTAGCTAGCGAAGCATGCTCTTAAATTTTATTGTTGAGGGTGAGTGTCTAAAGCAGCATTTTGGATACAGAGGCCTAATTGGAAAACGTGGTGTGCGCATTTATTTCTCAGAATATGATACTCGACTCTTTCGCCCAATATCCTTCTTCCTCTTACTGTTATACACCCAAAAGAATACATGCATAGACGCATACATATTTATTATATGTGTATGCGTATATGAATGTATCTTTGTATGTATGCATGTATGAATGCATGTGTATATTAATGTATGTATGTGTGTGTGCATTTGTGTATATATATGCATCTATGTATGCATATATGTATGTCCGTACGTAAGTATATTTATATAAGTTGCTTCATAAATATCTCCCGTTGACAAGAAACAATTTGAATAATTTTTCTTCACAATTTTTGTAGACGAGACGAAGCCAGATCATGTATACCATTGTTTAAGAGAATTCAAACGTTTCTTATTTTTATTTTGAACCCGTATATTCTGGAAATGCGCTGTTTCATTCTTTATGAAATAAATTTAATTTCTATAACGCAATATTTATATACATTAACATCCATATATATATATATATA
>NC_068999.1:11436790-11442798 GCF_001194135.2 Octopus bimaculoides | reverse complement strand
ACATATATATATTCATATTTACGCCTATACACGCACACAGGTGCATGGCACTGTGGTAAGAAGCTTGCTGACCAACAAAATGGATCCAGGTTTAGTCCACTGTGTAGCGCCTTGGGCGATTGCTTTCTACTACAGACTCGGGCCAACCATAGCCTTGTGAGTGGATTTGGTAGACGGAAACTGAAAGAAGCCCTTCGTGTATATGTATATATCTATATATTTGTGTGTGTGTCTGCGTTTGTTCATCCAACATCGCCTAACAACTGATGTTGCTCTATTTACGTCCCTGTATCTTAGCCCTTTGGCAAAAGTATCCGATATAATAAGTACTAGGCTTAGAAAGAATAAGTCTTGAGGTCGATTTGTTCGACATAAGGCGGTGCTCCATCATGGCCACAGTCAAATGAGTGAAACAAATAAAAGAATAAGAGAATAGAAGAATATATATATATATTTAGCGAGACGGGCAAAGAGACAGAAATACAGACGATTTGTCTCCGAGGTATACCTACCCGTGTTTTTAATTTTTGTGTATATTCTTCATTTGATTCAAAATATCGTGTTTCTAATGCAATAAACTATTTCTTTCCTTAATTTATTTACACAGCATATCAATCTCCATCTTTCTTTTCCTTTCTACTTCAAAAATCTCGACTATTTTCTGCTTTCGTTTTCCATTCTTCGAAATATTTTTTTTTTCTAGTCAATTATATTTTTATCCTCTTTCTTTATATTTATTAAAGCTCCAAATATTCATAACTCATGTTTAATTTTTATTATTGCCCGATTTCGATATCCGTCACTCTCATTATGTAATTCTCATTATCATTATATCTGTGAAGTTTTTATTTCCTCCTCCGCCATATCATTTTCTCCCTCATCACTTTCAAATATGTCATTGCTTCTTTTTCTTTTCCCTCTTTTGAATGTAGCCTATTGATCAATTTCAATTTTCGGCAGTGGTTCCATCAAACATTAGCACTGGGATTTTTTTTTTCTCTTCTAATTCTCATTGGAATCTTGCGTCACAGCACAGGATTTTCATTCAATTACGGTTACGAAAGCAAAATTCTTTATTATATCATTTTTCAAACATATCGTAATTACAGTTAATTCAACAAGAATGATGCTGCGCATTTTGAATAAATATGGGATCAAAATGAAAATAAGGGATGTTTTAATTATTTCAGCACAAAGGCGTACATGATCTGGCATGATCTTATTTACAAAAGTTGCGGACAAAAAATTTTAAATCGTCTCTTGTCAACAGGAAGAAAGGAATTATCCATACATGCTTACATACATAAATACATACATACATACATACATGCAACATACATATATACATGCTAGCATACGTATGCATATGTGCGTACATGTGCGTAAATGTTTGCGTGCATGTGCGTACATGTGTGCGTACATACGTGTGAGTACATGTGAATATGTGTGTGTTCATATGTGTGTGTAAATATGCATATATGTGCATACATATAGAAAGGAACATATGTATACATACACCTATTGAAACGTCCATATATTTATGTGTATGTTGATATATAGATACATAGAGAGATAAATATCAGTGGTGTCTACATCAGTTGGTCAATCTCAGAGAAACAAAACGAATTTTTTTATAACCACATTAAATTTAATAACGGGAGCTACCCATTTGCGTTTAACAACTTATTTAATATCAGCGTCCACCCAGCAGAAAACACTGTACATACAGTATCAATGTATGTTATGTGTGTGAATCTACGTAGTAGACGCAACACACCCCCGCACAAAAGGACCTACTCACGCACATATATCAAGCACAAATACGCCAACGTGTGTATATGTGTTTTTTCAGAGGTGAAATAAGTTTGATAGTAATATCAAAATATTAGAAAATATTGTACTCGACACTGATGGGATATGTTTTTAAGTCATCTCCAGTTCAGATACCTTCACTGTCGCAGAGTATGCGATAATTATGAACACCTTTGGGAATCCATATATTGTTGTATATAACGTCCTCTTTAAATGCAGTGTCTGTCTTATCCATACGGTTCTTTTTTCTCCCTGAAGTTTCTGCAACCTCATTATTGGAGAACTTGTAAAAAGCTTTCGATGGATGGATAAAAAGTTTAGTGAAAAGGAATCATAATGTAAGGGAAGAGAATATAATAACGGCTGGAAAAAGCTGTGTATATTAAGGACAAGATATCAGAGATGGAGTAAAGCTTTAACAGGGTAGGACAAACTAAAATTACGTGTGTGATAGTGCTCTTCCTCAAATGCATAATCGACACTTATTGAAGTGTCTGCATTTTATTACAATTTCTCATTCTTCTTTTTATAAATATCTGCGTTTTGAATAATTTTGAGGCGTAAAAATTGTCTCAATCAACACTTCAGTAGGTTCTTTTATTGTCTTTGATTTCTCAAGGATTGTCCACTTCGCACAGCAATCCCAAATATTAAAAAAAACTCATGCACGTTTAGATTGCAACATTCTGTGCGTTCGATGAACACTTAAATGCATAGTTATATGCAAATGTGTGCATCATGGGCGAATGTGTAAGTGCCTGTGTGTGTGAGCGTATGGTTCTCTGTGTACAATAAGCTATCGTGTACCGATCAGTTGCAGTAATACTATTATTTTCCTAGATAATTACAAAAAAAATTATTTGAAGCAATACTGAAAAAAAAGAACTTCACCAAAACTTATGTGATAGATGCCGTAATCCCTGGGAACGGACAAGCTATGTAAACAATATATTACAAGAGTGAAATGACGTATTTCAGTTTCAATGAATATTCACTACACAAATTATATATACTAAAACGCAATTTCTGACATATCTTACAACTATATGCTTACTACTACAGAATTTAGCGAAAACGACAACATTCTTTGAAACTCATGAAATGACAACATAAGGAGGTAATAAAATATATGATTCGGAAAAGGAATTAAAATGAAAATATGAAGTTCTGCATTTACACTGCACCGACGTTGATTTTGCATTTCATAATTTCTAGGTCGATGAAATGAGTATCACAAAAAGTTACATACCTAATATGGTTTACCATTTTGCCAAAATGTCAATTGTTATACTCATCATCAATATTATCGTCATCATCATCATTTTCATCATCAATATCATAATCATCATCATCGTCGTAGTCATCACCACCACAACCACCACAACCACCAGCATCATGATCAGGATCATCCTCCCCAACATCATAATGATTATGATGATGATGATGATGATGACATCATCATCATCATCACCATCAACGTCATCATCATCATTTCCTCCTCCTCCTCATCATCATCATCAGTATCAGTATCCTCCTCCTCCTCAACATCACATTCATCATCACCATCCTCATCACCATCATCATCAGCTGCATCAGCATCCTTCTTCTCCTCAACATCATCATCATCATCATCATTATGCTCCTCCTCCTCATCATTATCATCCTCCACATCATTATCCCCCTCCTCCTCCTCCTCCTCCTCCTCCTCATCATCATCATCATCATCATCATCATCATCATCACAATAGATGCAGTGTAGAATCTATTTGATTAAGTACATTACCAGCTAGAATATATATTGTTTTCCGAATCAGCGAATTTAATGTCTGAAGCTTTTGCAGAAAAGAAACTGATGAAATCTTGGAAAATATTATTAAAAAAAAACGATTATAAAAATATGTAAATATCTAATCAATTATATTGCTGATAATTACTTAAATTAGCTTGATGCCTTCCAACACAGACACACATAGCTACACAAGCACACCCACAATAACATATATGCAGGAATGCATTAATATACGTATTTATATATAGATATATATATATGTGTGTATGAGTGTGTGTCTTTTTGTGTGTAGACATGTGTGTGTGTCTTTGTATTGGGTGTGCGTTTGTATATGATTCTATGAGTGTTTGTTTATATATACAAACACAGTTATATATATATATATACGTATTTATATGTATATGTATGTATGTATATATATATGTATGTATATATATATATATATATATATATATATATACACGTATGCATGTGTGTATGACAGACCTTTAATCAGTGAAATTAATGGAATTTCTTTTCTACTCTAGGAACAAGGCCCGAAAATATTGGGGAGGAGGGAGCTAGTCGATTAGATCGACTCCAATACGCAACTGGTTCTTAATTTTTCGACCCCGCATAGAAAAATTCTCGCATTTGGTAAGCTTCAATTTTAAAGAAAGCACTTACATTTCTGTGTATGTGGTCTTTGTTTCTTTATTTCATATATTGTGTGTTCTTTAAATCAAGAAGACCTGACTACGGCCACAGAGTGCCAACAAACCAACATTTAATTTGGTATAGCATATGAAGAAGCATATGTCCTGTTGAATTTAGTTATAATCTATCAAGAAATATATTTAGCTCGGTGGTTATGTATTACGCGTATTCAATATAAAGTACTTAACAGCCATGCTGGTATATCTACATCAGTTTCTGTATGTTTTCCTAAATATATATACACACTCTGAGCAAGTTGATAGGTCACTACTTCTTGAGTGCATTGTCTTTTGAGACTACCAACAGTAATGTTGGCCTACTTCTAGATTTACTCCCTCTGAATATTAAGTCGAGTGTTCAATGGTTATGTGGTGGTAATGTTTTCTGAGAGAGGGACCACTTGCGCTGAATTTATAATGTTTAGTACGTCTGGTACCTTCTGAACTCCTTGGTAATGTGTCAGTCCATACCTGAAATACATGCGAAACACATTGCATTAAGCACCATTCTACTAGAAACGAACATGTAAACAGCACACAGATACATGCACGCACACACACTTTTCAACGCCATGATGATATATACGGAAGATTGTAGAACATTTTGATTCGTACCACAGTTCTACAAAAGAATATAAAATTGATAATACAACTGGAAGGTCCTCTCAGGATCATCTACAGGGACTTTTAGATTGTTGTGTGTCAGGAATTGTAGATGTGTCACCCAAATGTGTTAGTATATATAAGCGTAGATTATTTCCTTCAAGAGAAAATGCCTCTAGATTCATTTCACATTAACATTGCAGATTAGTCATCTTCAAAAGGAAATGATCCGAAGAAAAGCGACCTTCACTTATTTGTTGAATTGCCTGCTATGAATGTGACGTAGAGAGAAGAACTTAACTAAAAATGTTTTGTATTTGGAGAGACACGAAAAGACGGGCGTGAAACAACGTCCATAATTTTAAACGCTTAAACGGTATATCTTAGGGATTGATGCCTAAGGGGAGTGAAATAATAAGACGCACGATAAACACAGTAACATATACAGATTTGCACGCGCACACACACAGACAGACGAGAGAAATACACAGTGGTTCAAATATAGAGAACAGTTGTTTTGAGAATCATTTATCAGCTTAAGAAAGCTAGTGAGACTAACTGAGTTTGTTTTCGTAACGCTGTTGAAATTGTCACTCTACATCATCGTACAAATGTTGCCTATATTGAAATTTAATTACGTTGGAATCAAGATGTCCTCCAAGACAACAACACAACCGCCAGCACCAGCACAAATATAAACCACACCACCACCAAAGACATCAGCAACAATCCCTATCTCAGTAACCATCATCATCAAAACCGATATCACCGTTAGCACCATCACCAATGCCATCGACATGAAAACAATTTTAACCGTTTCTTTCCGTCCTCCTTATTCTCTTGTTCCATTCTTTCCTTGATTTCTTCTTTCCTCTTCAATCCCTTCATTCTTCTTCGCAGTCTTCTTTGCTTCATTTCATACTTTCTTTCTTCGTTTTTTTCTATCTTTATTTCTTTCCTCCATTTTTTCTAACTTTTCTTCTTTCTTCTTTCTTCCTTCGTTCCTTTCTTTCTTTCTTTCTTTCCTTCTTTTTTCTTTCTTTCCTTCTTTCTTTCTTTCTTTCTTTCTTTCTTTCTTTCTTTCTTTCTTTCTTTCTTTCTTTCTTTCT
>NC_068999.1:11432531-11434829 GCF_001194135.2 Octopus bimaculoides | reverse complement strand
TATATATGTATACACACACATATACACATATATGTATATAATGTATGTATATACATATACATACATACATATATATATATATATATATATATATATATATATATATATATACACACGAGAGTGTCCAATGTTTACAGTGTACGGTGGGACGAAATAGAATGAGTGAACTATTCAATCTTAAGTGTTGATTTAGAACAGATTTGTGATGAGGAGAAGTAGGGGAGTGGGTCGTCTTAGACACCCTGTAGAACAATAGGGCAATTTTGTTAACTCAAGAAAGGGCTCTTATTTCTGTACAGAAACACCAACAAACGTACTAGCGCCCTCACCGTTTTCCTTGATGTCACCCTCGAAGTCGTCGCTGCCATCCCCACCACCACCATTACCACCATCACCACCGCCATTATCATCCATATTAATATCATCATCATCACCGCTTCTAGTGCCCTCTACATCACCAACCAACAGCACCAACACCGCCAAGAACAACGGCGACAAAATCTACAACAATCCCGAAAACAGTAACACTACGACGAATAATAATAATAATAATAATAATAATAATAATAATAATAATAATAATAATAATAATAATAAAACTACGGCTGAAGACTCTAAGGTGAAAAAACAGCCTTTCAATGCACATCAACAACTTCTGCTGCTGCTATTATTATGAATAGTAGTAGTAGTAGTAGTAGTAGTAGTAGTAGTAGTAGTAGTAGTAGTAGTAGTAGTAGTAGTAGTAGTAGTTGTTGTTGTTGTTTTTGTTGCTGTTGGTTTTGTTGTTCTCAAGCAAGCATAGTGACTTTGAATATTAAATGTCCGCTGTTTGGGGTTTGTTCTTAGTGAAAGTCTGTCAACTTATGTAGTTTCGCCTGTGACTAATCTGGATACATCTGTTGTTAAATACGACATCTATTTTATAATATTCTGTATCACCGACATGAAAATTTACAAATTAATACAAGGACAACAAACCTAAAAAAAAACAAAAACATTTTTTTAAATACATCAAAATATAGGGGACGTTCCCTTTTTGCTATTCTGTTTTATTCACATCATTGATATTATGTAGATGACGTCAGTTTTTTTCCGATTATCCAACAAATATAGTGTATCCTGCCAGTATTCATGTTTCTTTTTATACTTTAATATTTTCTGTAAATTTATGTACAGTGAGGGCCAAATGTCACTTACGAAAACCATGCTTTTGAAATCTGCAATATCTATTAAATGATTTTTCATCTTCGTGCGTGACTTTTGGCTTACCCTGTATTTTAAGATTAAACCACCCGCCTTAGGTCAAGACGGGAATTATACTCCATATTATCATATTTTGCTTAGATATTTATTTTGTTTCTTAGTTTACTAACTGACGATTTTCAAAAGGGCTATATATGTTAAGATTTCTTAAATCCTGTTGTCCATATGAAGATTTGACAAATCTTCTGTTAGCCCGGCCATATATAACCTACACTCTAAAATTTATGGGAAATGCTGCTATGAATTTAACATTTGCCCAATCACTTAACATCTGAAATCTATTGGATGTTATACGTGGCTTTTCGCATTTCGATATCCAGATCAACAACGTCTTAGTAATAAACCCCTTGATTAGCGAAACTGCAATAGGGCAAAAATCAGAATCATTTAATATTTCAAGACTAACGAAACCTTATTAATAAATTCCGTCTGAGGGAGGAGAGGAAAAATGACAAAACTAAATGGCATGAAATTAAAGATTGTATCAATATTTAATTTCCTTCTTTCCGTACAGAGTCAATGCCTGACACGATTTCTCAAATCCTCGATAATTTACTAAACACTGCCGTATTCTATCTCGCTTTTCATTACTCAGCAAACAATAGGATAAACATACATTGAAAGCATTAACCTATCAGTATTTGATACGTTTTCGAACTAATATAAATGACACAAATGTAATCCGTTGAAAAACATGTTCGTTAGTACCAGTAAACAATTATTGAATTTAAGAAGTGAAACAAAGCATGAGGTGTTATATATCGCGTACAGATTATTCGCAGTGAGAAATTTTGCCGTATAAGGACACTCACCCTAAGCCAATTTCTTCGTATGGACAATTATATCAACATGTTAAAAAAAGACAAAAACAATAAAAGGTTTTAGAAAAGCATTAAATAGGCAAGTGACTGGGGACTAGTAATAATGATAATAATAATAATAATAATAATAATAATAATAATAATAATAATAATAATAATAATAATAATAATAATAATAATAATAATAATAATAATAATAATAATAATAATAATA
>NC_068999.1:11429458-11431852 GCF_001194135.2 Octopus bimaculoides | reverse complement strand
ATATATACATGTATATATATATATATATAGGGATAATTTCTGGTAAGGTGCGGTAAGTTAGGGCAACATGACATATAAAGAAAAATAAGCACATACACACGTATATTATTATACACACATAAATATAATACTTTGTGAAAATAAATCAGTAAAACATCGTCTCTGTTGAGATCTCCCGAGAGATGTCAGAGGTAGCAGTGTTATTGTATCTAATGATCCATCGCATTAAACAATCGGAAAGCAACTGGAATAAATAGAAATCCGATAAAATTTATGAAAATCGAAATAGAACTACGAACATAAAAGACATTAGACAGACACCAGAAAAAAAATCAACAATAACAAAACAGGCATTAAGTAGTAGTAGTAGTAGTAGTAGTAGTAGTAGTAGTAGTAGTAGTAGTAGTAGTAGTAGTGGTAGTAGTAGTAGAAAGCTTTTGAAACAGATGTACTGAAGGGTTTTTGCCATTATGTATTCGCCTCACAGCAATTAGACATTAAAACATGACTATAATAATATTTATGGCAATAAATGTAATAAAATATATATAAAAAAAAAATCAAAGACTGAGTATTTGTAATAACATTAATAGCAAAAACAATGATAGTAGTTGCAGTCATAATAATAATAGTAATAATAATATGTTATTGGTGATAATAATAATGTCTTAAGCTTGTTTTCCTGCCATTGTTTCGATGTTGTCACCTACATTAACACAACCGTTACGTTACGATCGACACCCCATCAATATCAAAACAATATTCAGAATCGCAAGCTTACACTTACACAAACATAAGCACGTCATTCACACACACACACACACACACACACACACACACGAATACACATACGAACACACGAACACATGCATATATATATGTGTGAATGCATGTATTTTATGTACGTATATATGAATGAATATATGTATCCATTCAAACAAATACACACGTATATACATACATACATACATACATACATACCTAAATGTATACATACATACATACATACATATATACCTAAATGCATACATACATACATACATACATACAAACATACATACATACATACATAGATAAATACATACGCAGAATCATTCATGTGTATATCTTGTTATATGTGTAAAAGACAATGAAATGTAAAATGTGCTTGTGTACTCGGCCATATTCGAACGCCACTTCTTCGGTAAAGGTTAAAGGTGTGCTAATTACTACTCGAAAGCGATGTCATTTTAACCAAACCAGCACGATTCAGGCGCATCTTCTATACAACCAATATGGCCGTGAAATATACTACGCAAAATATAAAGACATACAGATATATGGATTGGTACAATGTAACATACTACAATCTATGGAATTTTAGCGAACAGTCCATATAACGATGAGTGCAAACTGTTAATCTGTACAGCGTGTTCGGAGAGAAACAGAGAGGAGAGTTCTATGTGCGTATCGACAGCAACTTGATCGTTAAGGACCCTACCACCTTAAGTACCCACACACGCATTGCATCTAAAACCAGTAATATCGCATATTAAACGCGTTCTTGGAAGTGACACATAATGTTATATTATGCGTATGTTAAGTTGTCTGTTTGCTTGCTATAATATGCTAGCTAATTCTAAAAATAAACGATCACTTCATCAAAATGTCAAAGCTAACATGATCCCGCATGACTGAACTGTTTCATAAGTTAAATCATATACTTAATATTTTCATATATAAGTTTTCATGCCTACACTAAATCGCACTAGTAAGTTCGAAAGAAACAAGGTTGGAAATCTTTCGATATTAATCCAATTTAAAGGAGGAAAAAAACGTTTAAAAATATATACATATAAAACTATAATATATATATATATATATATATGTTTTTGCCTACTGATTCTGTGTTATATTCTTTTCATCCACTCTCCAAGCATTTCCTTCATTCTAGACCTATATCTCTTCCGGTCTTATCTTCCAGTCTATGGCTTCTCTCAGTCTTTCCTTCGCTCACTCACTCCCTTTCTTCCGCCATATCTTTCCTGCCATTCCCTTTTCTTTTTCACTTTTCTTTTTCTTGTATTTATTTCTCTTCGTCGCTTCCGCCATTTTCAAACCCATTTCACATTTTCTATTTCTCTTCCTAACGTCCTGTCGCTTTTCTTTCAGTCATATACTTAAAATGATCGATACAAGTATATACGGATTTGCTTATTTCTATTTCTATTCAACTTATATCTTTCTTTCTTTTTTTTAAAGATATATCTATAAACATGTTGATATGCCATCGAGTTAACGCATATGCATACACATCCGTACACACGTTCATTCTCACAAACAAATACATGCATACACACACACGTGTATATACATATATACATATATATATATATATATATATATATGTATATA
>NC_068999.1:11420731-11429264 GCF_001194135.2 Octopus bimaculoides | reverse complement strand
ATATATACACGCAAATATATGTATACATATGCAAGAGGACACTCAAGCGCACTCGTGCATATAATTGTATGTGTGCATATATGTCTATATACATATATTCATGCATACATGTATGAGTGTGTGTGTGTGCATGTGTGTGTGGATAGATGTATGTGTATATTTATGTATCTATCTATATTTATCTGTCTCACTATCTATACATCCATCCATCCACCCATCCACCCACCCATCCATTCCTCCATCCATCCATCCATCCTTCATCTATCTATATATGTATGTTTGTATGTGTACTGTTTGTATATGCGTGTGTGCTTTTGTGTGTGTGTGTGTATATATATATATATCTATATATAAAACAAATAATAAATGAGTATATGCATATATACGTACAGGTATGTGCATACCTACGTCTACCTCTATATATAGGTGCATATCTGCGTACAGGACATTGCAAACAAAACGTAGACAAGAAAATAATAATAACCAGAGTACAGAAAACACACAGGCCACATAGAGAACAATTTATATATATATAATTATATAGCAGCTTCCTTCATTCGGTAATTGCTTTCTTTCACTGTTACCATTGTAGCTGGCCATCTGTAAAACTTCGTTTTCCTGCCTCTGAACCGGTTACAAAACATATACAAACTTTTAACGTTCTTACCGACAATCAAATCCTCGCATGCTTATAAAATCTTACACGTATTTACAGATTCACAAAGTCTCAATTTTTTCAGTGTCCATTCATAAATATATATATGTGTGTGCTTGTCTGTGCTTGTGTGTGTTTATGAGTGTGTGTGAGCGCGTGTGTATGCGAGTGTACGGGCGCTTATGTGAGTGTATGCGGCTGTGCGGCCGTGCGTGGGTTCATATATATTCACAATTGCGATTGTGTATATACACACACACACGCATACACAGAACCACCACCACTACCACACGCACAAACATATATGTATATCACATATATACAGATACATAGGGATACATACAGAAACCCATACATATATACATATGCGTGTGCTTTTGTGTGTGCGTATATATATATATATATATATATATATATATATATATATATATACAGATTTAAATAAATGAGGAAATAGACAGATAGATACATAAATTGATAGACAGGCACATAGATAGATAGATAGATAGATAGATAGATAGATAGATAGATAGATATTAATATTTAGAATTAACATTGCATGTTTATGGGCTGTATTTGTTTATTACATAACAGATTTTCCCAAACAACTTTCAAAATGAAGAAACTATAACGGTTCTAGGAAGAAAGAAAATAATAAATGCGTAAGAGAAAATGTTGACAATAATACTAAACATATAAATGAAAATATTTTTTTCTTCTTTTTTTTTGCATAAGTTGGGCCTAGACACAAAATGCACCGACCCAAAATCAACAAGAACACAAACTGAAGCTGCAGCGTAAAAATGCATTTTATGTAACTGGTCAAGTATTTCAAATGAGTAAATTGCACAGGAATTGGACATTACTGAAGAGACAAAAGAAAACTGACCAGTATGATCCCAATGGAACAGTAACATCAATAAGAAAGGCGTGACTTCACGCTCTTTACTCACGTGCCAACGCGCATGTCTGTGTGTGCGCGTGCATGTGCGTGTGTGCTTAGAGTAGAAAAGAATATTTAGTGTTGTATTCTACTTCATCCAAACAGCTGTTGGAAACTTTCAATTCATGATATATACATTTCTTGGTTTTCTGAAGATATACAAATGTGCAACGTTTTTTGCTATCATTTATATTTATTCGTCTTCATAATTTACAGCATAAATTTATAATCCTGGATTACTGAGTTAATAATGTTTTGGATTGTGCAGAACACCTCGAAGTAAAAATAGCATTTAGAAGTTGGATTTTAGGTTTTATATCCTATTTATAAATGAATTAACTTGTTAAGAAGCTTCCAATAAAAAAAATAATAATAACTAATTTCCTAGTAGATAGGATGTTCCTGATATATAGATAGTATTTTACATCTTTATTTTGTGTGTGTGCGTGCGTGTTTGTGTTTCTGTGTGTGTGTGTGTTCAGTTTATTTATCATTATTTTTGCTTATTTTAATCTGACATATTTAATGCACCCGCGTCCCAGCAATTTCCGATCGTTTATCGCACTTGTGTTTATTTCATTAATTCCCAGATATTTGTAAATCCGGCTTTAGTGTAATTCTATCAACAATTTTACTTGCTACAATATATTTATTAGTTTTATTAATTTTCTCTTTTTAAAGGTTGCCTTGTTGCATTTTCGAAAATCGCATTTCATGCCAATTTCCCTACAGCATCCGTTTCACAGGATCTAACAGTGTATATATATTTGGTTGCCATTTGCATCATACAGCTTAAGGTCATGCATGTACAAGACATGGATGATAATCACCCCATAGCATTTGTATCTATAAAGTGTCAGCTCCAGATACAACAAGGAGTGTAATGAGGCCAGTCCTGTTGGAATATGTCTTCTTAAAGGGATGGGTTTTGCTTTTATAAATCTCTTTTGTCTGGATCTATGAAATGTTTTCCATTTACACATGGAATAACTGATGTAGCAGCTCGTTATTAACCTTAATATACTCATGGTTAATGTGTCTAGATTGTACGGTGGGGAAACACTGAAGTAAAGTTCGAGCCGTTATTTAAATCGCTAACCTTTTTCTCTTGAAGTAGTTTAGTCTATTCTGCATACCCGGCATTTTAAAACAAGCTCTATCTTTTATTTTTATTTTTGTTTCCTAAACGAAATATTGAAGGTAGCCAATCCTATGTTGAAGTAGAATTTACAAAGACGAATGGCGTATTCACTGAGGAACGGAACAAATTTTCTATTTAATATTTTGCTACAACCGATTCGGTCATCACTTGAAATAATTCCAGGAATCAACTGATGTTTTTTCGAAACGGATTCAGTAAGATAACCATCAAGATTCGATTGAATTGTTATAAGGTTGAATAGCACTCATGTTATTCTGGGAATCTTAATCTGGCACACGGTGAATGAATGCCTGATTCAAGCTTCTTGAAAATATTAGAGGGGCAGAAAAATTGTATTAGTTTCAAATTTTTGAACAAGGCTAGTAATGGCGATACATATTTTATCGTCCCCGCAAGGAGGAAAAGCAAAGTTGAGCTCAGCGGAATTAGAACTCAAAAAGTAAAGACTTACGAAATACCGCTAAGCATTTTGCCCGGTGTGCTAACGATTCTGCCAGCTCGCCGCCTTAGTCAGCAACACTATGTACTTTCTACTGGAAGCACCAGGCCACACATTTGAGGAAAGGGATTAAGTCAATTACATCGACCCCAGTGCGTAACTGGTACTTATTTAATCGATCCGTAAAGGATAAAAGGCAAAGCCGACCTCGGTGGGATTTGAACTCAGAAAGTAAAGACAAAAGAATTGCTGCTAAGCATTTCGCACGGCGTGCTAACAATTCTGCCAGCTCGCCGTTTTAGTCAATAACACAATATTAATTCCTCCGTTTGACCATGTGTAATAATTTAAAAGTCCATCGAGGACAGAAACCGTGTCTCACTCATTCAGACAGGGGAATACGGATTGCAGTCATCCTTCTATTTTCATATATTTGTCTAAATAATCTGCATTTGAAACAATTATGAAAGAGATGAACTATTTCCTAACATAAAATACTTATTATAAAGGTGATATTTATAGCAGCTATTCATTTACAGGAAATTTTGATGTAAGATCATATCTTAAATAACATGAAAACAAAATGTCCCTTTCTGCATTTGCTTGGTTTCTTTTAACCAAACTGATAGATAGACTTACTTAGATATTCCAGCAAAATCAATACCATATTGCTTCCAAGATCCTTTAAAAAAATATGAAGCTCCCAGCAATATTGGGTTTAAAAATATAGGCACGATGGTCACGGATTAAATAACTTTAGTCATGTTTAATTGATTAACGATGGACTAGTGCTAAACATCAAGTAAATCATCGAAAACGCGATTCGGTCATAAAATATTTATCTGATGATTGGGATGATACAAACGCCATATTGGATCTAAAAATTTTGGTGTAACCATTGGTCGCCATATTGAAAGTGAAATGAAGTGAGGAAAATGTATGAAGATGTTGCTGCTGATTATTTACCTTCAACAATTTTTGTAGTACAATTCTTTCCTTTTATTTTGTTATTTTTTCAATATTTATTTATTGTTGTGTTTATGTTTAATTGCAAAGAAGGTACAGAGAGAAACAGTGAGAGAGCGAGAGAGAGAGAGATAGAGAGAGAGAGAGAGAGAGTGAAGATGATCTACAGAAGGAGAGAGGGAGAGAGAGAGAGAGCATAGAAAAAGTGAGTGAAAATGATCTAGAGAGAGAGAGTGAGAGAGAGAGAGAGAGCGTGAGAGAGAGAGAGAGCTTCAGAGAGAGAGAGAGAGAGAGAGAGAGAGAGAGAGAGAGAGAGAGAGAGAAAGAAAGAGAATGACCTACGAAAAGAAAGATGGGGCGAGTGTATAGTGAGACCGAAAGATTATCATTCAATCGGAAGGCGGGAAATCTTGTTTTGCAGAAGCAGAAGAATTGGAAGCAAACGCCATCTTAGATGGCAGCCTGAAAAAAAAAAAAAAAAAAAAAAAAAAAAAAAAAAAAAATGAACGTCTGGGGAATTGAAGAGAATGAAGATCGCACGAAAGAGAGTACAAACGAACAGACTGGAGTTGGGGGCGTTGTAGGTTTATGCATTGTGGTGACGGGGAGTTGAGGCGTTGGGGCGTAAGCTGTTCATGAAACGAGATGACTTCGTTAGCTGCTCTTAATGCTGTCTTGATGCAAATGCAGATAAGGGCGGTTCCTTTGCGGCTAGTTGCTGCTGCTGTAGCAATTATTGCTGTTATTATTGTTATTTTTTTACCACGCCGTTGATATTAATAACGTTCTTGCTTTTGCGAATGCTTCTGCTTGTGTTTTAGTCTGTTTTGTTTTGTTTTTTTGTTTAAATTCTTGTTGATATTTTTGCTATTGTTACTGATAATAGTATGTCATCGATATGGCATTGATACAGGATTTTATTAGAAATGAATGAGGTAGAACACTTGCAGAAAGCATTGCTGATAACGTCGTCATTGCACGTCTTACCGCTGTCATCGCTGCTACTTTTACATTGGAAATATTGCAATATTGAACATAAAGTTTCTTTTACTGCTACCGTTTTCACTTTCTCATTTTTCCTGTATTTACTTATTCACACCAATGCTTGTGTGTGTACTATTGCGACGAATCAAAGCGAAAGGAATTGGAGTGCTAATTTTTATTCCTTCCCTGAATCGAACTAGGACATACTCACCATAGCTCTACAGCCTTGAAGTCCATAGTCAAAACCGTTACCTAGATGATATTTTTGCTACAACGAAGTAAATTAAAATATTATCTCAATAAAGGCAGCGAGCTGTCAAAAACGTTAGCACGCCGGGCGAAATGTTAAGTGGTATTTCGTCTGCTGCTACGTTCTCAGTTCAAATTCCGCCGAGGTCGACTTTGCTTCTCATCCTTTCGGGGTCGATTAAATAAGTACCAGTTACGCACTGAAGTCGATATAACCGACTTAATCGTTTGTCTGTCCTTGTTTTATTTTTCCCTCTGTGTGTTGCCTCTTGTGTGCAATGAAGAAATACGAAACATTAGTGGTATTGATTGGAAGTGTTATCATGTACATTGTTTTGTCATCGTATAAAAAGATGGGCTACAGCAAATGTTCTGCTTAATACCACAGATTTGCTTGTCAGTTTTTTTTACCTTAACCAGTTGAGCATGCCCCTTGGTGGCTGATGATATGTGCATCTTTGATCATGAGCAGAAGTAGTGGGGGAGCATCATAGCAATGTGTTGAGAGGAATTCTTTGGGGTTTGTCTAATTAACCTTTGGAAACATGGGTGTTTTGCTCAACATCCTTAAACAAACCTTATTCAGGGACCCTTTGAGCGGGATGGGCTACTCGAGATGAAGAAAATTCTACCTGGGCCCCACCTGTGAGGTCATGCGCTGTTTATCTTGATATGAGATCACCATGTCGTGTACATATGGTTGTTTGTGATGCATGTGCCTGGTGTACCCTTATCAGACGGGTAGTCATGATGGGTATAATGGGCTTCGTATATTTTACCCCAGTGTCACTTTGATGGCATGCACAGCTATCTCAATAATAATAATAATAATAATAATAATAATAATAATAATAATAATAATAATAATAATAATAATAATGGTTAGCAATGATAATAACGTGTTCTGATTCCACCGATGTCGATTTTGCCTTTCATCTTGTAGGGGTCGATAAAGTAAGTACCAGTGGATCACTGGGTCGATGTAATCGACTAGTCCCCTCCTTCAAACTTTCAGGCATTGTGCCTATATTAGAAAGGAATATTATTAACATCATCATTCCTCATCATTATTATTATTATTATCATCATTATTACTATTATTATTATTATCAGTATTATTATTATTATTATTATTATTATTATTATTATTATTATTATTATTATTATCCTTATTATTATTATTATTATTATTATTATTATTATTATTATTATTATTATTATTATTATTATTATTATTATTATTATCATTATTATTATTATTATTATCGTCGTGGTCATCAGTATTGTAGCTACAACAGCTAATGTGTTAACAATATTGTTACAACGAGCGTCATTCATCACATTGACACATCTAACGTCATTAAGTTAGCAACTTTACTAACGAGGCCCCTGTGAATGTGTCATGGCTGACACGAACAGCAGTTCAGCTCATATTCTCTGCCATTATGTCTGCTTTCTCTTCGGCCATTTATCAAAATACTAATCATGGCAATCGTTACGACATACGAGCGAACGAACGAAAGAGCGAACGAGCGATCAACCAATCGAGCGAACGAGCGATTGGTTGATTAAGTGAGTGAGCAAGCGAATAAATAATAATAAAACCGAAAAAAAAAGAATGTGATGTCGGTGGGTAATCACTTGAGAATTGGGTTCATTCCCGTAAACATAAAACAAAGAACGTAAATAATATTAAAAGAAAGATGCATAAATAAATAAATGAAGAAAGAAGCCATAAAGATGAATATGAAACGGAGGAAAAGTGTAATATGGGTCAAACTGATAAATTTGGATCACAATTTTGTTTTTTTCTTTTACGATGGCATACGGGAAATGATAACTGCGAAACTGCAGTTGCTGCTGCTGCTGCAGCTACTGCTGCTGTTGCAGTTGTTGCTACTACTACCGCTGCAGCTGCTACTATTACTAATAATGTTAACAGCAATAACAACAACAACAACAACAATAATAATAATAATAATAATAATAATAATAATAATAATAATAATAATAGTAATAATAATGATAACAATAATAATAATAATAATAATAATAATAATAATAATAATAATAATAATAATAATATTAATAATAATAATAATAATAATACTAATAATAATAATAATAATAATAATAATAATAATAATAATAATAATTGTTTCTACTGAATGCACAAGGCTTCACATTTAAGGAAGGAATAAAGTCGATTACATCGACCCCAGTGCGTGACTGCTACTTATTTAATTGATCTCCAAAGTATGAAAGGCAAAGTCGATTTCCGTGGTATCAGCAAACTCCAGAAGGAGTCACCGAGAATGAGAATTGCAAATTCCTGTCGGATGCTATGATCCAGTGTGATCATCCAACCAGACATTAGAAACCGGACATTCTTGTGGTGAATAAAAATGAATGAGCAGGCATGATTATCGACCTAACATGCCCCGGTGACAATTGGGTCAATGTGAAAGAAGATAAATAAATAAACATCTATGACGGTTTAAAGTGGGAAGCATGAAGGGCATGGTCAATTAAGAGATTAGACGTGATACCAATAGTAATTGGTGCACTTCGATGTATCAGTACTCAGCTCCCAACATAACTGAAAGATATTGGTGTGATGGTAGTTGACACTCCGTCGGTTACGACAACGAGGGTTCCAGTTGATCCGATCAACAGAACAGCCTGCTCGTGAAATTAACGTGCGCTTAACGTAGTTCTCGGGGAGATTCAGTGTGACACAGAGTGTGAGAATGCTGGCCCTTTCAAATACAGGTACGAGAGAAACAGGAAGAGTGAGTGAGAGTAAGTTGTGGTGAAAGGGTACAGCAGGGTTCGCTACCACCCCATGCCGGAGCCTCGTGGAGCTTTAGGGGTTTTCCCTCAATGAACACTCGCAACACCCGGTCTAGGAATCGGAACCGTGATCCTACGACCGAGAGTCTGGTATGCCTTGGTATGTAATCCACGGACCCCAAGAAAATGAAAGGCAAAGTCGACCACGACGGAAGTTGAGTAAAGTAGGTAAGGCCGGATGAAATGCTGCAAAGCAATTTTATCGGCGTGCTGAGAATTCTGCCAGTTCACCGCCTTAGCAGTAGTAGTAGTAGTAGTAGTAGTAGTAGTAGTAGTAGTAGT
>NC_068999.1:11414417-11420721 GCF_001194135.2 Octopus bimaculoides | reverse complement strand
CAGCAGAATGGTAGTAGTTGTTCTTGTAGTAGTGGTGGTGGTAGTGGTGTCTGAGGTGGTGTTTGTGGGTGTTAGTAGTAATATCATTATTAATAGTAGTAGTGAAATAGCATAGAATTTGTGGAGTGTGCTAGTCGATTATATCGACCCAGGTAGACAACTGGTACTTAGTTTGAACAATTTCAAATGACGTAATATTGTTGTTGATAGCGTTAAATATTTATTATTGAAAATGTTATTGTTGTCATACTAATTCATCTTCTAATGTTGATGAAGTTGAGATCTATAACAAAACCAACATATATTTTGTTTACAAATATATTGAGCTAACCAAAAAAAAAAAACAACAAAAAAAACATATATGTTTATATTTGCTTTCTCCTTTGTTGTTGATAATTATACTGTTCATTGTTTTTCCTTTGACATACATGAAAGTGATGTGATAATGAAAAATACGTGGTCTGATTAATAAGTATCAGATCTGTTGCCATTGTAACGAAGCTAATGCACGTAGAGTAAAGCTGCTCGGCACGAACTGGCGTTGAAATCTGCCGTGCATGTGCACTAAGTTGTAAAGTTGTAGCTCACCTCCGCTGTTTAGAGCAGTGCTGCGAAGGAACGTGTGTAGCGTGTGATCGTCGCATTGACCATGACGGAGAAATTTGAGCAGAGAACCTGCGTCAAATTTTGCCAAGAGGTTTGTGATACCTGCTGAGAGACCTACGCAAAGTTTTCAAATTTTCATCATTCTCCACATAATCAAGATCTTGTGTAACTGAAACCTGAGTGTATTTTTGTTTAGCTGAGAGCAGTTCTGGCACAAATTTGGCGGAAACGCATCTCATACCCAAATCCTTCAATGATAATGGACTAAACTAAATCGTAACTAATCTGCGCATCCTTTGATAACCCACGGATCGTTATTCGATGATTTCGTCGATACGGACATTTTTGTCGGCCATCTTGGAAACGTCTGAACCAATGTTGCGATTGTATGTGCCTCATACACTCCTCTCCATACACTTTCTACAAATTTGCGTAGGCCTCTGAGCAGGTATCGCCATGATAAGTTCCTCTTTCATGGTCAATGAGACGATCACACGCTACACACCTTCCTTCTTAAATAGCGGAAGTGAACTAGAACGTTAAAAATTGGTGCATATGCACAGCAGAGTTCAAGGTCAATATATACCAAGCAGGTTTACCCTGGGTGCTTTAGATTCGTTGCTATAGCAACAGTCCGGATACTTATTTATCAGACTTATTGTATAG
This sequence comes from Octopus bimaculoides, assembly GCF_001194135.2. NCBI lineage: Eukaryota > Metazoa > Mollusca > Cephalopoda > Octopoda > Octopodidae > Octopus > Octopus bimaculoides. The sequence continues at coordinate 11,419,449 of NC_068999.1, read as the reverse complement.
TTCATAAATATATTGTACTCTCTTTATTCTTTACTCTTTTACATGTTTCAGTCATTTGACGGTGGCAATGCTGGAGCACCGCCTTTAGTAGAGCAAATCGACCCCAGGACTTATTCTCTGTAAGCCTAGTACATATTCTATCTGTCTCGTTTGTCGAGCCGCTAAGTTACAGGAATGCAAGCACACCAGCAACGGTTGTCTAGTGATGTTGGCGGGTGGGGGCAAACACAGACACACAAACATGCACACACACACACATACATATATATAAATACACATATACGAAGTACGTCCTTCAGTTTCAGTCTACCAAATCCACTCACAAGGCATCGGTCGGCCCGAGGCTATAGTAGAAACACTTGCCCAAGGTGCCACGCAGTGGGACTGTACGCAAAACCAAGTGGTTGGTAAGCAAACTACTTACCACACAGCCACTCCTGTTGAAAAATATTTTAGAAACGTTTATTGCAGGGATTATCTTCATTGTTTATTGCTGGTAAGAAAAGTATAGCTGATAAATATTCCATTCATTTTATACACCCAGAGAGGAAGACAGTCAGACAGACAGACAGACACACTGATACACACACATCCAGTAGTAATAAACGCATAATATATACTATACGCTTGTTACCGTAAGTTAGCTGACGTTATTACATAAGCCGGTTAGATCTAATATGTAATACGATACACTATTTCTTCGGGGCTAGCAGCATAAACTTTGTTGTTGTTGCTGCTGAAGATGACAATGATAATGATGATGATGATGATGAGAATGAGGATGATGTCAATAACCACGACAAGGACATTGATGATGATGTTTATAATGTAGAGCATCTTTTGGTATTGAGATTTGGAAATATCGTTAAAACTAATGATTCTAGCGTTACAGAATCAATGAGATGGTGGTAGTAGTGTTAGTGGGGACAGCATTGACGATGGTAGCGAGGGTGGTGGAAGTTGCAGTAGCTTTTGTCGTTGGTAGAGATTGTGGTGGTGACGTTGCTGTGGTTATAGTGCAGGTGGTGAAGATGATGCAGACTCTGAGGGTGATGTCGACGGCTGGAGGTATCGTTGTTGGGGGCTGATGGGCAAGACGACAGTGGTGGTGTTGGCGTCGATCAATATGGTTATGTTGGCGAATGCCATTAGCGTTGACGTTGTGCTTGTTGTTGATGGTGATGGTGGTGGTAGCAATGGTGATCATAGTGGTTAGGGTGGAGATGTTGGCAGTGGTCAAAGTAGAGATACATACGACGATGACAAAAGCAATGGTTGTAGTGGTGACGGCGCTGGTGACGGTGGTGGCTCCGAGTCTGCTAATGTTGGGGGTGGTCATATTGATGATGAAGGGGCGGTGTTGGTGCTCTTTTTGTTATTGGCGGTGGTGGTCGTGGCGGAGGTAGCGGTGGTGGTAGTGGTGGCGGTGGTGGTGGTGGAGGAGTTGATTGATAGCTATATTATTGGTGGTACTTGCATTCATTCATGCTAATAATGTTGCTGATGATGGAGTTGTATATAATATTTTGAAGGGGAGAGTAACAATGGCGGTTGCTGTGATGGTGGTGGTTGTGGTGATGCTAATGTTCCCAGTATTATTGGTAATGCTGAAGTCGAGAAGGCGATAATGGCCGTGTTGGTGATGGAGATATTATCGAAGTGGTGGTGGACGTGACGGTGATAATGATGGTAATCGCAGTGGTGGTGGTGTCAGTGGTTCTGTTGTTGTTATTGTATGTAGTGGTGGTGGGGTGGTGAGAGTGGAGACGTAGAATGTGGTCATTTTAGTGATGCTTAAGGCTGTGATGATGATTTTGCTCACGAATGTCATGATGATGGTGATGGTGATGTTAGCGGTGGTGGAGGTGGGTGGCAGGGGAGCTATTCTTGATGGTGGTTACGGTGTGAGCATTTGCTGCGGTGGTGCACTTGGTGATGGTGGTGGATGCGGTTGTCGTCGTGTCGAAGGAGGAGGGGGAGGGGAAAGAAGAAGGAAGAGGAGGAGAGGAAGGAGGAGAAAGTGGTGGTGGTGGTAGAACCGAAGTTTGTGAGTGTCGAAAGTGGTGTCGACTTTGTTTTTATAGTAGTAGTAGTAGTAGTAGTTGTTGTTGTTGTTGTTGTTGGTGTTGGTGGTGGTGGCGGAGTGATGATGGCGATGATGACCACGATGGCGGTCGTATTAGTGATAGTAATTGTCACGCCGTCGTTGGCTCAGCAACCATTATTGAATAAACGGGTTGAGTGATTCTTTGCGGCGGCGCATGCCCTTATGTTAGAAAGGAGCAGGTTAGGAAGATAGAAGAACACGATAAAGAACCAGTAGCAGAATGGTGATAGCTATGGCAATATTCGTCGCAGATTTAATAAGTGGTGAAGGAGGGAAGAGGCACCATGAAGACACGGCAGACAAACGCGAAATGGGAGAAAGTGTGAGAGACGGAGAAAGAGATACAGACTAAGAGTGGTGGCAGGGAAAGAACGAGGGAAAGCAAGAGGATAAGAGTAGAGAGAGAGGGAGTGGGAGGTAGAGAGGGAGGGAGACCATTAATGGTAAGAGACGTATTTTTTTTTTAATATATATTTCGTCATGATGAACATGTGGGGGTAGAGATTTAATTTACTCCGTTGGCCATTTTATCACCGGGCAACTGTCGAATTGACAAGCAAAATCGCATCCACTTGCGCCAAGTACCACCAAGGGACCGTATCACCAACCTCTTTGTCACTCTTCTTCTTCTTCTTCTTCTTCTTCTTCTTCTTCTTCTTCTTCTTCTTCTTCTAATTATTATTATTATTATTATTATTATTATTATTATTATTATTATTATGTTTAGTTGTTTTGTTATTAATCATTATCTCTGCTCATAATCATATGCAACTTCGAAAAATGTAGCCTTCTGCCTATGAGGAAAGCCATATTATTGCTGTTGTTGTTGTAAATATTATTATTATTATTAGTGCTGTTGTTAATATTATTTTTATTATTATTGTTGTTGTTGTTGTTGTTGTTGTTGTTCTTCTTCTTCTTCTTCTTCTTCTTCTTCTTCTTCTTCTTATTATTATTATTATTATTATTATTATTATTATTATTATTATTATTATTATTATTATTATTATTATTATTATTTGGTGTTGTTATTGATATTCTTTTTCCTCCTTCTCTTGTTCCGTTTCTTCACTTAATTTTCTTACAGTTATTTGCATCATTCCTGTATTATTGTTTTTAATACGATTATTATTGGCGACGTACCTATATGTGCGCACGTGTGTACAACCATGCGTATTTATATGTATGCGCGCCCCCAACTCGACCTTGTGTACGGATGCATAAGTTCGTATATATATATATATATATATATACATATATGTGTGTGTGTGTATTTGTGCCCGGTGATAACTGTTCTCTATGTGTTTGAGTATGTGCATATAATTGCGTTTATATCAGAGCATGTATGTGGGTTTTACTGTATATAATTATGTACCAGTTTGTGTATACGTGCGTGATTATGTGTGTATGTATATATATATGCATGCGAATAAATCTGAGCAATCGGGAGCAATATCTGCCCGCACAATTTTGTTGCGTTTCGAGGATATTTTATTTATTCATTTATTTATCTATTTATTTATTTATTTATTTATTTATGTCTTGCTGATCTCTTTTGAGCGACTCTGCATATGCAATTGTGTGTGTGTATGCGTGTTTGTGTGCATGACCTGTGTGTTTCCATATGTGTGTTTATGTGTGCCGTTGTATCTGTCCATCTGATTAATGATGTCTCCCAACAGCGTTGAGGAGAAATGAATGAGTGACGGGTTCGCGACAGGGCTGGAGCAGCTAATCAAATTAGTATTTTTGCTGATGTCCTTATTGTAGCTGTTGCTGCTCGCATTGTTGTTGTTGTTGTTGTTATTGTTGTTAATATATTTGTTGTTGTTGCTGTTTTTATCCTTTTTGTTTTTGTCCTTTTTGTTTTTGTCCTTTTTGTTTTTGCTGTACTTTTCTCCTTCTATTGTTTGCCGCACGCACCATTTTTTACATCGATATTTTGGATATTTTGTGACTTTTTAAAGGTTATTGAACATCACCATGATGATGATGATGATGATCATCATCATCATCATCATATACTGTTATAATAAAAACGATGACAATAATGATGATGATGATGATGACGACGACGACGACGACGAAGATTATGATGGTGATGATGATGATAATGTCGAAAACGGTGACGAGGAATTGTGGTGATGATGGTTATGATGATGATGATCGTGATGATGACGACGACGACGAAGATGATGATGGTGATGATGATGATGAAGATGATGATGATGATGATAATAATAATAATAACAACAATAATGAAATTTAAATAATAATAATAATAATAATAATAATAATAATAATAATAATAATAATAATAATAATAATTACCGTCACCCCCATCGCCTCAATCACCACTAATAAACCACTACAAATTCTACTGTCATCAATCGTCTGGTCGTACTCGTCATCACTGTAGTTAATATCATCGTGATCCACCACAACATCATCATCACCACTGTTGTCCTAATCGTGTTCTCCTCCTCCTCCTTTCATTCATTGCATTGTTTTGTTCGAACTCGTCGCCTTTAATGACGTCATCGTATTCGCTTACCAAGTCGTTGTCTTCATCTTGTTTGTCGTCATCGTGTTTTCGTAGACAAATTATAATCGGCACCAATAACAATGTTACAAGCTGTAGTTATACAGCCGTCATCATCTTCAGTGTCTTCACCTTCTTCATTAACATCATGGCTTTGACCAACTTAAACAAACAGACGATCCAGAAGAGTTGCCGGAGATTCCGAAGACGTCTGGGGGCAATGGTTGAAGCCAATGGCGATTTTATTGAATACATTTACTCTTTAGTATTTCGATATAATTTTGGTAAATATATCTGTTAAAATGAGATGTCAGTATTATTTTCACTTTTCCGTAATTTAGGAGGACAGTTTATTCACAGCACCCTTTATAAGTATATATATA
>NC_068999.1:11406444-11413575 GCF_001194135.2 Octopus bimaculoides | reverse complement strand
CACACACACACACACACACATTCACACACATACATACATGAACAGACGTGGAGACACGCATATTTCTTTCCAAATTAAAAGATGCACGGGTGGGCAGATGGACAGTCTGACATGCACACTTATATAGAGACGATTACGAATTCATACAACCGCCCCTTCCTCTCATTGTATTTATATACACACTCGTACACACACACGCACACGCACACAAATACACACACACACACACACTCACACACATATATATATATAGAGAGAGAGACACACACGCATACATCCATGCATACACACATACCACACATGCACGCACAGACACAATCATATTTAGTGAAGCTACGTAGATTAATGGTTACAGTATTTGGCACACAACTGTAAGGTCATGAGTTCAAATCATGAGTCCTTCAGCAAAGCATTTTCTTTTCACGGTGCTACATTCCACTCAACTGGCAACAATGAATTATATCTGTATTTTCAATGACCCAGCCTTTTTATATTCGCTGTATCACGTTGAGTCTCCCTAACGACAGCGTTAATTATGCGCATGACTGTGAAGTGGTCAAGCACTAAGGCTTTAATATCTCGAGCAGGGTTTTTCCTTCATCGAATCAACGACAACATTCATCGTCGTAATCCACGGAGTACCCACCCAGCATGCCAGTCATATATATTTATACATACATTAGGCGCAGACGTGACTGTGTGCTAAGAAGCTTGCTTCTCAACCACATGAGTCTGGGTACAGTTCCACTGCGTGTCATCTTGGACAAGTGTCTTCTACTCTAGCCTCGGGACGACCAAAGCCTTGTGAGTAGATTTGGTAGGAGGAAACTGAAAGAAGTCAAGGCGGCGAGCTGGCAGAAACGTTAGCACACCGGGTGAAATGCTTAGCGTTATTTCGTTTGCCGTTACATTCTGAGTTCAAATTCCACCGAGGTGACTTTGCCTTTCATCCTTTCGGGGTCGATAAATTAAATACCAGTTACGCACTGGAGACGATGTAATCGACTTAATCCATTTGTCTGTCTTTGTTTGTCCTCTCTATGTTTAGCCCCTTGTGGGCAATAAAGAAATAAGGAAACTGAAAGAAGCCCGTCGTATACACATATGTGTATGTGAGTGCGTGTGTGTATTTTTTGTCCCCTCCAATATCGCTGGGCAACCGATGTTGGCGTGCTTACATCCCCGTAACTTAACTGTTCGGCAAAACAGTAGTATAGAATAAGGCCTGCAAAGAATAAGTCCTGGGCTCGATTTGTTCGATTATAGGCGGTACTCCAGCATGGCCGCTGTCAAATGATTGAAACAAGTAAAAGAACAGAACAACATACATCATAATTGCGCTCATGCACACAGATGTACATGCAAATGTCACGTACTGAGACACACAAAAACATACGCAAACATTTCCCAAATCTTTCTATATATTTTTATGATTTATGCATTATAAAACAAAAATCAAAAAAAGCACACAAACTGTACATTTTACGCACACTATTTTTGTTTTTATTTCCCGCACTTTGGCTATTTTCTTCTCCATTCCTATTCCTTAATTTAGTTTTCGGCCAATATTCTTCAATTCAGATAATCCATTTTATTTCTCTTTAATCGAATTTACCCATCTATTTAAATCACAGAACAGCGCATAACGCACCCATCTTCCTTTCAGCACATCTCCATTTATAATTCTGCCATTTTCACATTCTGCTGCAGTTTTACAACATCTCATTTCGTTTAAGTTTTCATTTCTTTTACTTTTTTTTCTCATTTCCTTATTTGTTTTACTTTTACTTTTTTGCTTTTTCTAACCTAATATTTTCTCTTTTATTTATTTCATTCTTCCCTGTCTTAATTTATTTCTTGCATCAGGTCTTTCTCTCCCCACGGTCTGACTTCCCTTCTTCATTCCTTTGTTCCTTTATATTTACTAATATTTTTCCATTGTTAAGTAAAGGCACCAATTATATACTAATTAGAACATTTCTTGTGATTTACGTCTGTTTTTGTATATAAATTCATATATGTTAATTATATTAGGAGCATATTCATAATTTCAATCAACACCAACAGCAGCAGCATTATCAAAAACATCATAATTGCCATCATCGTCATTGACATTATAGACATCATCATCATCATCATCATCATCATCATCATCATCATCATCACCATGATTTTTCTAGAAAGGGCTACGGTCTAATATTCTCACCCGTAACATCACTGTTACCACCATCACCACCATTACAACCGCCACCACTACCACCACCACTACTACTACTGCTGATAACGCTGCGGCTACAACTCGTGGTGGTGGTGGTGGTGCTGATGGTGGTGCTGGTGGTGGTGCTGGTAGTTGTAGTAGTAGTAGTAGTAGTTCACACTTTTCCCTGTTTGACCGTTCCAAGTGGCGTAGATGTCCAGTATATCTTAAAGAAAATTTTGGTAGCCATTCATTGAACCATTTTCCATTTCATAGAAAGGAAAGTGATATTCTTCCGACAACAACGGTGTAATGTTGTTGGTTAAGAAAGAGAGAGACAAACGGGTAAAGTGAGAGAAGAGAGGAAAACGAGAAAGATTGGAAGAGAGAGAAAGAGGGAGTGAGAGAGAGAGAGAGAAAAAGAGAGAGAAAGAGAGAAAGGAAGGAGGAGAGAAAGAGTGTACGTGAATAATAGTTGACTTTAATTTCATGAACTACAGAATGATATAGAAAATGTTCACTCGAAACGCAAAATGCTGCGACATATTTTACAAGGTGCAATATCTAACTACTTTGAATTGGCGAGCTGACAGAATTGTTAGCACGCCGGGTGAAATGCTTAGCGGTATTTCGTTTGTCTTTACGTTCTGTGTTCAAATTCTACCGTGGTCAACTTTGCCTTTCATCCTTTCGGGGTCGATAAATGAAGTACCACTTACGCACTGGGATCGATGTGATCGACTTAATCCCTTTGTCTGTCCTTGTTTGTTCCCTCTATGTTTAGCCCCTTGTGGGCAATAAAGAAATAAGAAACTTTAGTACGCCGGGCGAAATGCTTAGCGGTATTTCGTCTGCCGTTACGTTCTGAATTCAAATTCCGCCGAAGTCTACTTTGCCTTTTATCATTTTGAGATCCACAAATTAAGTACCAGTTACATACTGGGGTCGATCTAATCGATAGACCCCCCCTTCCCCAAAATTTAGGGCTTTGTGCCTAGAGTAGGAAAGAATCAATTTTACGGTAGTGAGCTGGCAGAATGGTTAACACGCCGGGCTAAATGCTTAGCGGTATTTCGTCTGTCTTTACGTTCTGATTTCAAATTCTACCGTGGTCAACTTTGCCTTTCATCCTTTCGGGGTCGCTAAATTAAGTACCAGTTCCGTACTGGGGTCGATCTAATCGTTTGCCCCCACCCTCTTCTTCGAAATTTTCCGGCCTTGTGCTTAGAGAAGAAAAGAATATGTATCTACTTTGCCAACACACCGCTGCCTTGCAACAAACTCGGAGAAACGAAAATTACAAATGTTTTCACCAAGAGAAAGAGTGATATGATATTATAAGAGAGAGACAGAGAAAGAGAGAGAAAAAGTAACAGAGAGAAAGAGAGAGCGGGAGAGAGAAGGTGCGTGAAAGAGAGGGAAGGTGCGTGAAAGAGAGAGAAGGTGCGTGAAGGAGAGAGTCAATGTGAGAGAAAGAGAGAAGGTGAGTAATTTATCAATAAAGCTTTGTTGTGTGCATTTAAAGTATCATTCAGTGCTCCTAATTACATCCTTAAAATTCTAATGGTAGTTATCATCGGCGTCATTATTCTTAGCGGGGAGCGGGGTGGACTGGAAACAAGACATAGGCGTTGACTGAAAATTCCTTGTGGTATTTAATTAGCCCCGTCTGTGTTGCTAGTTCGAATCCTTCTAAGGTCGACTTCAATGTTTATTTATTTATTATTCTTTTTATCCCTGTAAGTGTCACTGAAATCAGTGCGCTCTCTAGTTCACTCCACTGATTTTATAAACCATAATCTCCCATGGAAAGGTTAAGCCATACGCTTCTAATCTTTTATTCCTGTACTGGTTTCATTCATTTTGCTGTGTCCATGCAGCAGCACAATCTTCAAAGCTGAATATTTATATTGAAATTATACATCACGAACGACAACAGAAACACGAATACAAACGTTGGCACAAACAATTTGATTGCTTAATGCTTATGTGAGAGATACTTTCTGGTAAAGTGTAAGCATGAATACTGGACGGAATCGATAGAATGGCGAAGAAATACATAGACATGCAGGAAGTAAATAGACACCTTTAATTTTCAAAATCTTTTATTTGATTTTAATTAGTTGAAGGAGAGGTTTTCTTCTAGCTGTTCGTCCATAATACTCAAGCTTATGCAGATATGTAACACACGTTCTTGGACTAACTTCTAGTTGTTTTGCAATGTCAGAAGCCTTCGAAAGAAGTTCGTTTTCCACAATTCTCTTCAAACAGCGAAGCTTTCTTTCGGAGGGCCCGGGTCGGCCGGGACGAGAATCTGTTGATTCTTTTCCTTGGCTTTTGAATTGCACCATAATTCTGTTAACAATAGCAAAAGGAATTTGAAGATATTCGGCAACTTTTCGCTGGCTAAGACCAGCATCAGATAGCCAAACAATACGACCTCTTGGCATGGTTACTCTTCACAAATGTTTATAATGGCACCTGAAATGAAAACGAATAATTACATTGTAAATTCTACAACGCTGAAAACATATTAAGGCGATTAGATCAGACATTTAGGAAAATTAAAGGAGTATATTTATTTCCTGCTTGTCTGCGTAAGCCTTGTGGTATCTAGTTATACTTCCTATTTGTTATCTGGTTTAAATTTAGGTTGTTTGTGATTCAACAGTTCTAATATGAAATGCAATCCAATAATGTCATCAACTGAATGCAAATATTTGAGATGCTAACATAAACTAATCTTTCAAAAACTTCGAAGCCTTGCGCCCAAATTATAAACAAATTTTCCTATTAATATTAACTAATGCAATAAGGGGTGAGATGTGAGAACAGTTAGCACATTCGTCAAAATTCTTAGCGGTATTTCGTCCATATTTACGTTCGGAGTTAAACGTTTGCCGAGGTCGACTTGGCCCATCTTTTTTTACTGGGTCGATAACATAAACACCAGTTAGACACTGTTATCGATGAACTCTACTCAATCCCCCGGTCAAATTTGCTGGCCTTGTGCCAAACCTTAAAACCGATATTACTGAATAAGGAGGCTCGCTGTTAGAAAGGTTACTACTTCGGTGGAATTAGAACTCAGAACGTAAAGACAGACGAACTACCGCCAAGAATTTCGCCCGGCGTGCTACCGTGTCTCCCAGCTCAATGCCTTAGAAAGTATTAATATTTATTTCTTTGTTGCCCACAAGGGGCTAAACATAGAAGGGACAAACAAAGACGGAGAAAGGGATTAAATTGATTACATCAACCCCAGTGCGTAACTGTTACTTATTTAATCGACCCCTAAAGGATGAAAGGCAAAGTTGACCTCGGTTGAGTTTGAACTCAGAACGTTAAGGCAGACTGCTTAGAAAGTATGAATATTATTAACTCTCAAGTGATTAACTGGCAGAATATAGAGCCTCGGTATGAAATACCTTATTCGTATATATATTTGCAAAGTTTGTTCCAGTTCTTTGCATCCTAGTATTAAAACCGATTGAGGTTAACTTTGGATCATTCAATAATTTTTGTTGAGCGCGCATTATACTTTTAAAAATAATTGGTGATAGATACTTCGAACTTTCGGCCTGCTAGCCTCTATCGGTCTCTGGTACATCTGTGTTCATATTTACTTGTTATGTCATATTCTAGCGACCAAATTTCATTGTTCTTTTTTTTTTATTGTTGTTGGTATTATAATCTCATTGAAGAGTTTAAATAATCCGAACACTAAAACATCATTCAGTCTTCGTAGATTCAATGTTTATCTTCGCAAGTTTCAAGGAGTTCCCTTCTATGTTTGGTCATGAAGAGAGATACATCTGGCTGGAAAGCCGCTATTCTCTAACGGCAGCAAAGACATCTGAAATAAATAAATAACCAAACGTAGGGCGGAATAATGTATGTAGGCGAAATATCGTAGATACAACACCGGGAATTTGAAAAAAAGAAACAAAGCAATAAAAAAATATATAAAACAAAAAAAAAACAGAGATAGCAGGAGACTTAGAGACAAGAATTGAGAAATAGCTGGGAAATGTGTGAACGAGATGTTTTCTAGGACAAGGGGGAATGTATAGCAGAAATGTAGTGCAGCATTCACCATATGAAGGAAAAATTAAATGTGATGACAATAACAACAATAATCATAAACAATAACAACGAAGACAACGACTATAATAATAATAATAATAATAATAATAATAATAATAATAATAATAATAATAATAATAATAATAATGATAATAATAGTAATAATAATAATGATAATAATAATAATAATAGTAATAATAATAATGATAATAATAATAATAGTAATAATAATAATAATAATAATAATAATAATAATAATAATAATAATAATAATAATAATAATAATGATAATAATAATATACAAGAGGATATGACGATATATTACCCACCTCTATACTGTAAGAAATAAAAATGGTGGCAAAACAAAGAACAAAAAGCAGTGCTAAACGAATGATGTGGCATCTGAGGCGCGAAATGCTAACCAATGAGTTAGTTACTTGACACTTTTTTTTCCCATCCATATTTGCACCTCCACCATTTTGTTATATTATTACTGGGCAATGTTTAAAAAAATCTTTTTATGATGTGTCATTTTATGCACAGCGTTCAGGGAATCAATCTTTACAAAAAAAAGGGAAATAAAATAAAAATAAAACAACATATTGTATTTAAAAATATGAAACAAATGAAACCCCTCTGAAGAGAGCGTTAGCATCAAGCGCATATTATAACACCCGTCCAACACATATTCCATTAAATTTGCCGCCAATGGCAGCAATTCGAATCGCCTCCATGATTACTTGTTTTCAATTCATTTTTTTACTTTCCATTTCCTTTATTTATTTATTTTTTTTTTGTTTACTTATATCTATAGAATATGATCTAAATTTTTGATTTTTACGTCGTTT
>NC_068999.1:11402944-11406255 GCF_001194135.2 Octopus bimaculoides | reverse complement strand
TTTTTCAGATTTAAGCCTCGATTTCATAGATGTGTATGTAACTATGCACGGATTTATTCATAGATACGGGTATATATATATATAAACACATATATTCATATACACACATCATACATACATACACACACAAGCACACACACATGTATATGTATATGTATGTATTAGTCTGTGTCTGCTTGCATGCATTTATAAATGCATATGTATGTATATGTATGCCTAAGTGTATGAGTGCACTCATACTAATACACACACGCACACACACATATACATACACGCACGAATGTATATGATGTACATATAACGCTATACAAACACATACACACACACTCACTCACACAAAAAATACACACGCCACACGCATACATATTCATGCACACTCAGACAAGTCACAAACAGATTCACATATATAAGTAGATAGATAGTGTGTGCGTGTGTGTGGGGGGGGGTAGGCGGTGAGTGAGAAGGATAGACAGAAAGAAAATTACATATATAGCGCGTGTGTATGAGTAATCATGTACGTATATATTATTTCATTCATCACTCCGCTATATGCCTCTGCTCTATAATCACCGCCATATTCTCTATTTCATATTTTGCGAATTTCTGTATGATTTATTTTGTCTTTTTTCCAATCTTCCTTTTTTATTGTTTTTCTCTATGTTCCCTATTATTTTTAAATACGAATTTTTTATACATTTTATACTTCTATTTCTTTTATTTATTTTTTTTTGTTAATTTTGGTCACACTTAATGCATATTCGTTTGTTGTGTTTGTTGTATTTCTCATTTCTGTTATTATTGATGTTTTTTTTTGTTATCATTTTGATCACTGTTGTTTTATGTATATATTGCTTGCTTGTAGTTGTCGTTCTTGCTGCTGCTGTTGATCATGGTTGTTGCTGTTTCAGTTCTTGGTTTTATTTATGCTTTAGAAGTTGTTTTTGTTGTTGTTGTTGTTGTTGTTGTTATTGTTGCTGTTTATATCGTTGTCATCATAATTATTGTTTTATTCTTCGTTCTTTTGGATATTTGCGTCCTTTTATGATCATTATTATTGCCACTAATTATTATTATTATTATTATTATTATTATTATTATTATTATTATTATTATTGTTATTATCATCATCACTATTTTTAGCATCACTATTCAAAATAATAAAAATAATAATAATGATAATGATAATGATAATGATAATAATATCAGTATTATTGTTGTTGCTGTGGTTGTTGTTATTTTTATTTTTTTTTATCATTTCATTATTATATGTAAACCCCCACATTTCATGTCTGTCTTTGTATTGGCCCCCATCCTTCGCCCTTGTGACAAATAAATAATATTATTATTATTATTATTATTATTATTATTATTATTATTATTATTATTATTATTTTTATTATTATTATTATTATTATTATTATTATTATTATTATTATTATTATTATTATTATTATTATTATTATTACTGCTGTGATGTTTGTTTCTTCCATGTTTATTGCGACAAAAAAAGCGCCTTCGCAACCGCCATCATCATTATCAAACGTTCTTTCGCAGGCCAATTTCTTCCCCTGCGCCATACCAATCCTGCGGCTTCTCATATTTCCCCTGATTTACCTTCTATATCTCCTCTTTTTTCACCATAATCAAGTCCTTTTTTTTTTCCTCTCCCTATATCTCCTCCTAGTAATCACCAAAAACCACAATTATCATCTACGCGGGTTTTGGATTCGAATGCACCGTCATTAGCATGAGCATCAGCAGTAGATTTGTACTCCATGTGCACCACAGATGCATCAAAACTGCAACACAGCTCCATTACAGATGTATCATAACCGTCACGAAAAAAATCGTTTTCAACATCGCAAGGAAATATAAAGTCATCATTTATATCGACCCATTTATCTAAGAGTACCATCGGCTACACAATCATGTGGCAGTGAGTTCGATTCCTGGACTAGATTGTGTGTTGTATTCTTCAGCAAGACATTTTATTTCACCTTTGCTCCAGTTCATTCAGCTGTAGAAATGACTTCCGACGTCACTAGTGCCAAGCTGTAGCAGCCTTCACCTTTCCCTTGGATAGCATCTGTGGCATGGAGAGTGGGACTGGCATGGATGGGTGACTGCTGGTCTTCCATAAACAACCTTGTCCCGGACTTGTGCATCGGAGGGTATCTTTCTAGGTGCAACACCATAGTCATCCAAGACCGAAATGTGGTTGCTCTGTACTCTTTCACCAAATATAGCAACGTCAAAAGAATCAACAACATCCCAACAAATACAGTTCTATATTTAAGAAATGAGGAATTATGTACATTATTTACATTATTTAAATTCGACGGATATTTGTCCTCGTCTTGTTTGTTAACACAACGTTTCGCCATATGCTCACAGTTATACTTCCAAACGTGCAAAATGCTGACAACCAAATCCTGTGTAGTATAATCAAGTATCTAGCCTAAACGTAGCATATTTTTTGATGAAAATATCTGCAGAGTAAAAGAACTCATTTCAATATATATCACAAATATCAAGACAACCTTCACGCTAGGGTAATTTGAGTAGCCAATACAGTTGTTAATATTTTTATTCTGAGAGGCCTACACAACTAAGATAAGAACAGCTTGATGTTGAAACAGTAGTTTTTTAATGAAATAATAGGTCACACCAAAGGGTGTTAATATAGAATTATTCACAAACCATAGCAACTTTGTTCCTTTAACAATTTAAAAAGAAAGAAGCGACAGATTTCATATAAAATTCAAAGATCGATTCTTGGATATGCAATTGCATCTGTACGTAGGATTACAAAACCCATCAAATCGTAGATGCTTTAAGTGAAGCCTTACAGATATTATTTCAAGGCAGCGATTTAAACGAGGAGTCATGCAATGAGGCTTCTAGCTTATTTCTTGATTAAGTAACTTACATGTTGCACATAAACAGAAAACAGGTTATATTTATATGCACACACACACACACGGACACACACATGCATACACACACACATACATATATATATATATTCACACATATAAACATGGACACACATGCATTCATACATACGTATATGTGTGTGTGATGTGTTGGAGTATGTGCATTTGTGTGTGGGTGTGTGTATGTGTGTGTGTGTCTGTGTATGTGTATATGCGTGGTGTGTGTATGTGTGTGTGATCTATTGCAGAAAATCACCTGGAAAGCTGTTTCCTGTGGTTAAAATGTCCTACGCCGGAGTGCCACATTACGTTTGAAAAAACTTTAGTATATATATATATGTGTGTATATATATATATATATATATATATATATAT
>NC_068999.1:11400973-11402767 GCF_001194135.2 Octopus bimaculoides | reverse complement strand
ATAGATAGATAGACATTTTTTATATGTAGTTAATATTCAGATGAATAAGTCGATAGGCAGATGGATTGTTAGATTAAGAGATAAACATTGAGCAAATAAATAGTTGTATTTGCAAACAGATCGATTGGGCATTAAACAGAGAGAGAGAGAGAAAGAGAGAGAGAGAGAGAGAGAGAGAGAGAGGGGGAGAGAGGGGGGGGGGAGAGAGAGAAACAATTCATAAGGCGTTATCGCACATTATATATAAAAAGACAGGATCGGATAAAAATTGATTTTTGTATGACTCAAAGACATTTCAACATGGAGATTATTGGTTAAAGATTTATGAAAATCGTATGTCTTTATTCATGTATTTATATATGTATGAATTTATGTACGTATGTATCTACTTACCTATTTATCTATCTAAGTATGTATCAATTTATCTATGTCTCGCCCGAATATAGATTTATATACATGTACATGTATGAATCTTTTTGTATGGCGGACTACGAATACATTTGCCCTACCATTTCCTCGTTTCTGTCTTTTGAGTATTATATAGTTCCTTTTCTCTAATAATTTCATACTTTTCCTCGTATTCATACATGGTACTTTCTGCTTATTCCTCAATCACACTAACTTATCCTCGGTGTCCATCTATGTGTGGGTGTGTATACATTTTTAATATACAAACAAACACACATACGTACACGTATATGAACTGAGATTGAGATGGAGGGAGAGACCGAGGAAGTGATGTAACTCTATGAGTGAAGGAGGCGTGTGAGTGTGGTGAACGTGTGATGGGGTGCAATAGATGCGGCGGATAATATTATGGAAGATTTCAAATGTAGGATGAATGTGAAATTCTCTAATCAACAGCCCCCCCCCCCCACTCGCTTTCTTTCTCGCTCTTCATAAATAACAAGCATGAGATTATAATGTTTGCTTCTTCTAACTGCCATCATAATAGCTAGTTACGGTGATTGAGATTGCGAGGAGCGACGGCGGTGTAAAGGGACAATACTACAGAGAGAGTGAGTGAAAAAGGGAGAGAGGGAGAGAGAGAGGAGGAGAGAGGACTATAAAAATTTGAAAGAACAAGTAAAAGTGACAGAGAGATAAAGGGATAAGTGAGAGAGTGTGAGAGTTTAAAGAGGGTGTTATTAAGTGATACAAAGGTAGAGAAACACCAAGGGAATGGTGTATTGGGGAGAGAGAGAGAGAGAGAGAGAGAGAGAGAGAGAGAGAGAGAGAGAGAGAGAGAGAGAGAGAGAGGGAGAGAGAGAGAGAGAGACAGACAGACAGACAGAATGATCAAGAGGAAAATGGTAACGGAAGCAATGAAGAAAGATTAATGAGGGAGATTTTATGTGAGGAATGGACTTAATAAGAAGTTAATGAGAAAGGTAGAAATACAGAACGAAGGACAGAGAAAAGGGGACAGAGTTTTAGAGGAAGAGAGAGAAAAAGAATGGTAGTGACAGAGGGAAAGAAAGAGAAAGGGAAAGAGAAGGAGCGAGACAGAGGTAGAGGGGAGAAAGAGAAGGATCGAGAGACATGCGAAGGAATCAAAGGGTGCGGAGGATACAAAACAAAAATATAAAACGACACAACTACGTATATATATATATATATATATATACATACACATATCCAAATTTGTCCACATAGCATAGATGAGTATTCATGTACATAAATATATAAAAATAAAGAGAGAAAGAAGGAAAAGAAGGGTAGGAGAGAAATATAACCAGGGAGGGGTGATAACTGTTATTTTAATAATAAGGAGAGACGAAAGCAGAGAAATAT
>NC_068999.1:11398266-11399441 GCF_001194135.2 Octopus bimaculoides | reverse complement strand
TGCTACTGATAAAAGGTCGGCACTGATGAAAGGAAGTACGAAGAATATGGGACGATAATTTATAATGATCATGATGATGGTGACGAGGAGAAGGACGGGGAGGAGGAGGAGGGGAATGGAAATAGAAATGGGAGACGAAGTTGATGTTGCTGACATTGTTGACGATGATGATGATGATGATGATGATGAAGCTGACTAATTACTATGATATTATGGCAGATGTAATCATCTTCATTGTCATTGTCGACGCTGTTGCTGTTGTTGGTATTGCTGATGCTATCGGGCTTACAGTCATGACTACTACTACTACTACTACTACTACTACTACTACTACTACTACTACTACTAAAACCACCACCACCACCAGTAGTAGTAGTAGTAGTAGTAGTTGTTGTGGTGGTGGTTATGGCGGTGATGATGATGATGGCAACGGTGATGTCCTATGATCGATTAGACAATTGTAGGAACGAACTCCGCCCTCAATAACAGCAACAACAACAACACCAATTGCAATAAAAATACGAACATTACTAAACATTATTCATAGACGAACACACACAAACGCACACACGCACACACATATATATGCATGATTGCGTAATACGCTTCCTTAAGTGGCGTGTTGGTGTTGATTGTTGATGTGTTGGTGATATTGGTTATTGATAATGGTAACACTCTATGACATATGTGCTGTAGTATTGGATGTGTTCGTATCGATCCTACTTGTCCTAGGTGTGTCAGTTGCGTTGTGAGTTTGCCGATGATGTTCAGCGACGATTTTCATGTTCGCGATATTAGAGCCACACTTTCGTGCGACATTCTGCTGCAATGTCGAAATAAATAGGTTTGTATTTATTTATGACAGGGTAATACTGCTAATAATGTTATATTAGCCCAATGATATGTTTTTGTTGTGATAGTGTGACTACATACATTTTCATTTACCTGTTTTAGTCATTTGACTGCGGCCATGTTGGAGCACCACGTTTAGTCGAACAAATCGACCCCAGGACTTAATCTTGGTAAGCCTAATACTTATTCCAAAAATCTCCTTGGCCGAACCGCTAGGTTACGGGGACGTAAACACACCAACATCGGTTTTCAAGCGATTGTGGTGGGACAAACACAGACACAACTAACAGATACACACTTACATATACATACATACATATATA
>NC_068999.1:11397628-11398238 GCF_001194135.2 Octopus bimaculoides | reverse complement strand
AAGACAAAGTGGTTTGGAAGCAAACTTCTTACTACACAGGTGGTGGTGGTGGTGGTGGTGGTGGTGGTTCTGGTGGTAGTTATTATGATCAAAGAGTTGATGTTATAAATAGATGTATATATCTCTTTTGTAGATAGCAGCAAATGCTGAGGATGTTCTTCTCGCTGCATTAAACGAAGGACGACCATATTTGAACAAATTTGTAGTGAAACGGTTTAGTGAAACGTTTCCCAGTCTTAAACATTCCGTTTCCCTGCAACAAAAAGTAGATTTTCAAATTTTCCACACATTTTCCTTAAAACATTGGCACTGGTGTTTCGGACGCTTACACTTAAGAATGAGAAGTCCTAAATTGAGGAAACTACAATCAGTCAAGCATAATCTACAATGAAGATATACGCACACCTCTATAAGATATAATTTGAAAACATTCAAGCAAGACTTCCATATCAACGTCATTCATATTCATGCGAGAGAAATGCAACTGTTTTCGGCCGATGCATGCATGTAGCTCACCTGCACCGTTCCGGTGATCGTTCTAACAAAGCAAACACTTGGACAAGCATGTATATATATATATATATATATATATATATATATATATATATAT
>NC_068999.1:11396286-11397084 GCF_001194135.2 Octopus bimaculoides | reverse complement strand
ATATATATATATATATATATATATATATACATACATATATATACCTATCTGTATGTTCATAGTGAATACTATACACAGATATATGTAAACACATACATGTTGGTGTATGTGTTACATAGTGCATACGCACGTGTGTGCATATGTACACGCATTTTCGCTTACGTACACACTAATCCCTCACATCTTTACAGGTCGTTTTGTGACATATATCAAAGCTATTGCGCTAGTTACTATTACGCACGCACACACGTTCCAACAGGACACTAACACACAAAAAGAAAAAAAAAAACAAGGATATAATGCTAAAAAAAAAGTCACCGAACGAACATGAAAGGCAAAGAAAAAAATATATCTTTAAGTAACACAAAAACAACAAAAAACTGAAAAAAGACAAACTAATACACTCACACACCTTCACAAAAGGGAACGAGCTACACCGGCATTGGTACAAAAACAACAATAATATATAAACAAGCATGGAAAATAAGTAAACAAAGATATATAAGGAATCAAATCATTTATTAACGAGGCCTAAGAAATGTGACAAACAGTTAAGAAGTAGAATGCATTAGGTAATGTGTATTAGCTATGATATATATCCTTTTGAAGTAAGCATTAAGGACATTAAAGATGGGTTATATGAACACAGTGGACTGATACAAGTAACAGGCACATATATTTATATGTATTTATGTATATGTGTGTGTAGGTGTGCTGGTGTCTATGTGAGGATATATATGTAGATATACATGTATATATATATATATATGTATGTGTATATATATATATATGTGTGTG
>NC_068999.1:11393202-11394162 GCF_001194135.2 Octopus bimaculoides | reverse complement strand
CATACATATGTAAAATCTCTCTCTCTCTTTCCATATATATATATATATATATATATACATATTTGTATGTGTGTTGCATTTATGTATGCATGGACGTATTTATAAATGGATGTCTGATTTAAATCACGTTGGGCAAAAAGCTCTATGAAGTACGGTTAAGATTTAACATTTTTTTTAAAGTCTCAGCCTCTCTTTGTAAGTATAATCTTTTTGAACAGTTACATCGTGTCTAAACGTAGGTGTTGTGGTACGGTGTCAAACTTTTAAATCTTTGAAAATTGTAGAAATGTATATGATATCGGATCAAACAGATTAAATATCGTATCTAAAATTGTTGTTCACAGAATACATGTATAATGTGTAAAGAGCTTCAGAACCTCATTACAGTGAGAGAAAGATGTGTTTATTATGTCTAGCAGATCGAATAAACCAGTGAGGGTACACCGGGAATTGGAACGCTTGATGAGAACTTGCAAGAGAGGTATAAATTGTTAGACGATATTTATCAATGAAACGAGATGGAAAAATTAGGCATTGACGGTCACAATCAGAACCAAGATGTCGATGACAATAATGATGAGGAGGAGGCAGCAGATGAAGACAACAACAACGGTAAGGACAAGAATGAGATGGAGGATAAAGACGAGATGGAGAATGATGTCTCCCTCTACGTTCTATGAATCAATGAACGGTTCTTCTGTCATTGGCATGGGATGTGTACATCTTTCATTTCCAAGAGTGTTTCTCTCTTTCCATTCAATAATATAACAATCTATAAAGGCATCGAACATATACAGGCGCACTAATAAGCAATATTATTATTAGGAGTAAAAACACCACTAATATTACTCTCACTCTTACCAAAATCACTATTATACAATTGAGAGAGAGACAACACGGACTGAACATACGTACGTATATACATACATATATATATATATATATATATATATATATATA
>NC_068999.1:11391878-11393177 GCF_001194135.2 Octopus bimaculoides | reverse complement strand
ATATATATAGAGAGAGAGAGAGAGAGAGAGAGAGATATGATATATATGATATATACACAGGCACACACATAAACACACACGTACCTATATATATATATAGATAAATTGATAGGTAGGTTGATAGACAAATAGACACATACATACATTCATACATACATATATATACATATGTATATATACACACACACACGCACAAATTTGTACATTCAACACATACTCAAAATATACAGGTTATTGAATGTCATAGATTCTTTGCAGACTTAAGACATACTACGAACACTAATCCCTGCCCCCGCCCCACAGATTCATATAGACTTACTTACTTCGATAGACACACTCACACACATGCCACCAAACGCAAACTCAAACACATAAGCATACACACACACACAGACACACACACAAACAAACACATACCCATACATAAACACCAATACGCTTCTAACACATCTATACTCAGATGCACTTTAGAAGGAAACAGCGATATGTACAGATGCACACATATTCTTTGGACTCGCTTTTCACATACACACACGTACGTGCCGTGCACACTCACACTTACATGCTCACACACAAACACACACATACTTCAAACTATCCGTGGTCATACCACTACCTACGCATCTATACACACGTTACTTAACACACATAAAGGCACACCGCCTTAAATCCAAGGAATATATCTCAACGGATATGATTTAAATATCAACGCCAGCCGAACTGAAGACGTTTCGATACATCGTAATATTTCACAGGATATAGAAAGAAAAAAAAGACTGTAACCAAATTAAAATGAATTATGAGTTTCGCCTGCGAAACGATAGCGACACATATGAACGAAAAAATGAAACAAAATGGAAGATGGCTTCAAACAGAGGAAACCAGAACGAGGCTGCCGGCTGATAAACAAACATGCCATCACGTGATCGGCTTCCACAGTGGATTCTTGATGATGGAAATCAACGGGAGCTATTATTATTATTATTATCTATTATCATCATCATCATCATCATCATCATCATCATCATCATTATTATTATTATTATTATTATTATTATTATTATTATTGTTGTTGTTTTGTTTTGTATTTTCTAATTAGATTCTTTCAATGGTGATTTCTTTCATGTTTCC
This sequence comes from Octopus bimaculoides, assembly GCF_001194135.2. Taxonomy (NCBI): domain Eukaryota; kingdom Metazoa; phylum Mollusca; class Cephalopoda; order Octopoda; family Octopodidae; genus Octopus; species Octopus bimaculoides. The sequence goes on along the minus strand of NC_068999.1, from coordinate 11,392,046 downwards.
ATTCGTTTTTGGATGCCTTCCCTCACTTTAATTTAGTCACTAATCTGCATATTCACTCTCACAATCCGTCAGTCATATTCTTTAGTTAGTCAGTCCGTGATTCACTAAATGATTGCATCACTAACTTACTCTCTAGGGTTCTGTCTCTCTTTCTCCTCTTCAATTATT
>NC_068999.1:11388903-11391383 GCF_001194135.2 Octopus bimaculoides | reverse complement strand
TATATATATATATATATATATATATATATACATACATATATGCATATACATATATATGTATTGTTTGATACATTAGCACACACATGCCCACACACATAAATACAGTGCACGTGCGTGCACACACATACGCACACGCACACACACACACTAACGGACGCGCATACTCACACGTCGATACATGTTCTTGCATATCTATGCATCTCTCCTTCTCTGCACCTCTCCCTCTCCATCTCCCTCTCTGTCTCCCTGTCTCAGTCCCTGTGTCTCAGTCCCTGTGTCTTTGTCTTTCTTACACACCCGCGATTTCCTCACCTCTCTCTTTCTGTATTCATTTATCCATCTATTCGTGTAGCTGTCACCATCGTAGAGAGACTTGATATGTAGTCACTCACTGCATTACACTAATGAACGCTTTACAAAGCCGTTTCTTTCCTAGAATCTATCAGACATATTTTTATCCTTGTCTCTACCTCCTTCGCGCGGCACTCCTACATCACTCTCTCTCTCTCCCTTCTGTTCTCCCTCACTTCCTATTTTCCCTTTCCCTTTCACTTTCATCCCGTTCTACCTCGGTATTGAGCCCCCAGGTTACCACCCAGGCATGTATCTCTTCGTTCTACCCCTTCTCTACCTTTTCGTCCTTCACCGCGTACTTTTTTCTCTTCTTTATACCCGTTTTCTCAGTCTTGCACGGCTCTCAATTTCTCTGTCACTAGACATTACGCTTTTCTGCATTCTGTTTCTCACTCTCTCATTCATTCACAATGTCTTCTCTGCGTCGCTCACTCTCCAATAGGTCTAACACCAGGTTTGATCCTCTACTCACTAACTCTCTATATGTTTCTCTCGTTTTCGTTCATTTTATCCGTCCATGTATATGTGTGTGTATGATGTATGTGTATGTATGAATGTAAATATGTATATATGTTTGTGTATATGCATTTATGAATGTTTATATGCTTCTATGTGTATACATATAAATATGTTTATTAGCGTTTGTGTCTTTACGGGCCTGTGTGTTTGCGTGCCTGTGTGTGTGCGTGTATATATATATATATATATATATGAGTGTGTGTATGCCTCTCTCTCTCTCTCTCTCTCTCTCTCTCTCTCTCTCTCTCTCTCTCTCTCTCTCTCTATATATATATATATATATATATATATATATATATACGTACATACATACATACATACATACATACATACATATGTCTGTATACTCCTGTACATGTATATGGATATTTATTCATACATACAAAAACGAATATATATGCATAGTTAGACATACACACGCGCGCGTACACACAAACACACACACATGCTCGCACACAAACACACACACACACACACACACACACTCTATACTACTCAAATAATCCCTCACACAATTCCCTCACCGCGCTGTCTCCCACAGTTTTGTTCAATGCCCTACAGAACACAGCAGGTGATAAACATGAAGAAATCGTAAGAATCTCAAGAAGAGGAAACTAACACAGGAATTCTACTTCCTTCCAGAAACATCGCTGAGCGATGATGAACAAGGAGTTAAATGATTCGTGTGTTCTTATTGCTGCTAATACATTACCGACTGAGACCATTTTACAAACGTGGACTCTACACACAGGAATAAACACATAGCTTGTGGTTTTTATCATTTTTATAAGCGTCTTCGTGGTCGTGGTAGTGTTGGTGGTAATGGTAGCGAATGTGACAATAGTAGTAGTGTCGTTGTTGTTGATGGTGGCGGTGGTGGTGGTGGTGGTGGTATGGAGATTCTCACGGCACTGTTGTTAGTGGTCTTGGTGGATACGGTTATCTTGGAGGTGGTGTTTTGTGTGACTGTGGTGATATTGAATGCGGAAAATCTAGTAGAGGAGGTTGTGAAAGAGGTGCATCTGGTATTGGTTGTGGTGATGGATGTTGTGGTCATCATTTTTGAGGACGTAGTGGCAGTGGTATTGGTTGTGGTGATGATTGTTGTATTCATTGTGTCAGTGGTGGTGTCTGTAGTAGTGGATGTTGTGGTACATATGCTAGTGGCTCTTGTGGTGAATGCGACGTTGTGTATATATATATACATATGCGCACACAGATACACAAATGTATATACCAATACAAGAAAGCACTCGCATGCACACAAAGAGATACACCCAGAAAAACAAAAACCGCGACTCAAAAATTGTACATGCACTTTATAATGTTGTGCATGTGTGTTACTGACACGCCGGCATTTTCGACGACGTATGTTCTAGTTAATCCGTTCAACAACACAGCCTACTCGTTAAATAAAAGGGCAAGTGACTCAGCACTCAAGACAGAAGCGGGCACTTACCGTAGTTTTCAGGGAGATTCAGGGCTGGTCCTTTGTAATACAGGTAGATCTTTTAGTTAGCTGAAACGACTGTGGGAATGCACCGCCAGGAATCACGATCGTACTACCGTGAGCTGCATGCCCTAATATATATATATATATATATATA
>NC_068999.1:11386490-11387960 GCF_001194135.2 Octopus bimaculoides | reverse complement strand
TATAGATAGATAGATAGATATTCCCACAAAAGGGAATAAAAGAAAATAGAGAATAATGAAAAAATCTTGCAGATTTCAGCAGTCCAGCTATATATATGTATAAAGAATTTGTGGGGATATCATACAATAATAATAATAATAATAATAATAATAATAATAATAATATCTAAATTATCGATAATAACAACAACAACAACATCAGTAGCGACAATAATTAAACGTCAACAATAAATCGACCCAGGACATTATGACTTTGTGTAAATAATCAGCGTATCACAGTTGTGACACAACAACCGTCCACAAATGGTCTATAAGCGTTCCGTTTTATCTACTTAAATATGCAGCCTTTCGGGCAAGTTGCAAGAGCATGCAATGTATACCCGCTGTGGCTGCTGCCGGATAGTAATCTTTGCACTGCCAGTAGCCTGCATCAAATGCAGTTGCTGTTATCTCTGCATCTTCACTCTCTGCTGCATCACGTGATAATTCACGGTAGTATTTTAGAGGTAAACATAAAAAATAACTTCAATGTACGATGCTAGTAACACCACGCTATCTGATTCCGATGCCGCTGCGGCTGGTGGCGGTGGTGATAGTGGTGGTGGTGGTGGTGGTGGTGGTGGTGATGATAATGATGATGATGATGATGATGAATATGGTAGTCATTATATTTTGAGAACAATACCTGGAATTTCATTTTGGAGTGTGGGTGGGGTCCTCAGCTGGTAATTATTTCATCGAACTCGAAAAGATGGAAGGCAAAGATGTCCTCGGCGGAATTTGAACGCGAAAACGGAAACCAAACGAAATGCTACTAATCAGTTTTTGATGCGTACATTGAAGTTCAAATCCTACCGGTTCAGGTAATCTTTTTTCAGCCAGTTTCTTTAGATCAAGCCGCTCCAATAGGAACATATGTTATCATAATGAATAATAATATATAAATACATCTATTATAAAAAGTCCTATGTGGTCGCTCTTCTCCGTAACTTACAGCCTTCGGGTTTGTTGATAAATATATAAATACATATGATTTTTTTTTATTCTTTTACTTGTTTCAGTCATTTGACTGTGGCCAGAAATTCGACAGGAGGACTTATTCTTTGTAAACCTAGCACTTATTCTGTCGTTCGCTTTTGCCGAACCGCTACATAACGGTGAAATAAACATACCAACATCGGTGGCCGAGCGATGGTGGGAGGGCAAACACAGACACACAAACATATTCTCTCTCTCACTCTCTCACACACACACAAACACGCATATACACGGCGGGCTTCTTTCAGTTTCCGTCTACCAAATCCTCTCACAAGGTCTTGGTCGGCCCGAGGCTAGAGTAGAAGAGACTTGCCCAAAGTACTATGCAGTGGGACTGAACCCGGAACTATGTGGTTGGTAGGCAAGCTACTTACCAGTCAGCCACTCCTATGCCTATATACATACACACACACACACACACACACACACACA
>NC_068999.1:11383457-11386322 GCF_001194135.2 Octopus bimaculoides | reverse complement strand
TATATATATATATATATATATATATTTATATACACATACATATACATATACACATACATATAGATATATATATACATATACATATATATATATACACATAGATATACGTATACGCATAAATTAACGTAGTTGTATATACCTATTCGTTTGTTCATGAGTATATGTCTATTTAAGAAAGAACACGTATACATTGTTGGAACTTGGTAAGATTGTAAAAGGTTGTACACCTATAAACAAACGTATATATTTAATCAGTCAGAGATATCCCGTTTGATGTGAATAAACAGACAACACCTCATTATTAACCAACTAACATCGATACAAAGAAAGCTACCGCCATCATTCCAAGCACCATCTCCACCAGCACCACTGCCAGCATGACCTTCACCACCATCGCTACCGCCACCTCTACTACCAATAACACCAACGTCGCCAACATCATCAGTTCCATTTTCTTCAACGACAACAACAATAACGAGAATTATATTATCACTACGAACATATCTGATATCATCAACGCCGTCAGTGTCCATACTTGTACCAGCTCCACAGCCATCAGAAAAACCGAATTTCACCACTTCCACTACTTTCTCTGACCATAACCAGAAGCAGCTAAGACATATTTAAACCGTCCATCGCCACCAACGCCCAACTCTATCTCTGTCACAATTTACACGAGAGTAACAAACAAAATACGAATTATGTAAAAAGCTTGTTGCTGATGAATTCACTAGGAAATTCAAATAAACGTCCCCCAGATCACCCACCAGATTTTTAAAAATAACACAATTTAAATTATTATTGAATATAATAACAAACAGCGGTGCTTGTCAATCGGTGAGCAAAATACGTCAGACACACAAATACATGAGGGTGTATGTGTTTTTGTGCATATGCGAGCGCGTGCGTGCAAACAGGAGAAGCCAAGTGCCAAGCATAAATATCTGCACATTTTTATTTTTAATAATCGTCATAAGGTGCAAATCTCAATAACGAAACTTTAGGTCCTTGAGTCCATCAGAAGCTCCGGCTGTTACATGCATACATGCATGTATGTATGTATGTATGTGTTTACGTATGCATGTATGTATATATGTATGTGTGTAAGTATATATGTGTGTATATAAATATATCTTTATTGCCCACAGGGGGCTAAATATAGAGGAGACAAACAAAATGTTTAAGTCGATTTCATCAACCTCAGTGCGTAACTGGTACTTATTTAATCGACCCCGAAAAGATGAAAGGCAAAGTCGAACTCGCCGGAATTTGAACTCAGAACGTAACGGCAGACGAAATACCGCTAAGCATTTCTCCCGGCGTGCTAACGATTCTGCCAGCTCGCCGCCCTGCTGTGTATATATGTGTTCTTTTGTATGGGTGTGTGTTTGTGTTTGCATGTATTCTCTCTGTGTGTGTGTGTGTGTGTGTGTGTGTGTGTGTGTGTGTGTGTGTGGGTGTGTGTGTGTTTGTGTGTGTGTGTTTCTGGTGTTTGTATGTGAATTTATGATGACTTTCGATTAGTTTCTGCCTAAAAATAGTCTGAATTAGGTATTTGTCTATTCGTGGATATCATAGTAAACCGTAAACGGAGATACAACGCAATGGGATTGAACGAAAATCTACGTCGCTCCGATGGGAATTCCTAGGTCCTTGAGCCCATCCTGATCCTATATCTATAAAATACACCGGAATGGTCATAGTTGGAATCATCTTGATTATAGTGACATCCCCTCAGGGCTAAGATTTTGAAAAAAAAACACAAGCATAAGAGTAACAGCAGCAAAACCATCATCCTTTGAAAGCACTCTCCTCACACGAAACCAATGTAGCCCCTTATACTGAGAACCCTAGTCACCGACGTGGATGTCGATTGATCTATTAAAATTAGCAGCTCAATTTTCGTTAAATCACGGGTCCCGACCCACACCATCGTTTTAGAACAACACATAATTATGCTTGATTTAGGAAAAGAACTAGATGGTCACGATTGGGACACATCTGACCTAACCTGGGCTTAACCTGGTGTTAAACAACAAAATCAACAGCAGCTAATACTAGAACAACAACCAAGCATTTCTTTTACTTACCACCGCTATACTAATGAAAGTTCCCTCCCTACCTTCTACCTGCGGCCGCCTTAATACTTTGTGAAGTTCCATTTCCCACTTACTATCTAAGCTTACGGATATTACGTCCATCACATATATATTTGTTTTACAAAATCCTCTCATGAATACGAAATTCCTCCCTTTTTAGTTTTTTTTTTTATCGTTGTTATTTTGCTCACCGTTCCCAAAGTTTATTTTTCGCTTTAAACATTTGTTTTCCTTCCTTTTATATATATTTTTTTTTGTTTTCCTGTGTATGCCTTTGTATAGGTTTGTGTGTATCTATGTGTGTGCATCACGTTTCCCGTATTTATTTACTTATTTATTTAGCACTGTTTCGTCGCATTATCAAACGAATTTCTTCATTAACACAAATTTTATAGCATTAACCATATTTCAAGACGTCTTTATTTTCCTTTTCTTTCTTCACGTTTATCTTTCTTAATATTTTCTTCCCTCCTCCTATTCTTTCTTTCTCTCTTTCTATTTTTCTTCCTTTTTATTTTTTCACTCTTTTTTCAATTCTTATTCCGTCTATAAATTTTCTTTCTTTATTTCGTTCGTTTCTTCTCTGACTTTAAATATATTTACTTTCAATTAGAATTTCTCTCTTTTCTTTCATTTATTTTTCTTTCCATGATTCACACTTCCATGTTTTCTAGTATTTTTTCCCTTTAGGTTTTTTTTTTTTTTATTCTTCTTCCATGTCCTATTCTCTATATATGTATCACCTTTCAGTTATTCCATTCGCACG
>NC_068999.1:11379983-11380589 GCF_001194135.2 Octopus bimaculoides | reverse complement strand
ACACACACACACACACACACACACACACACACACACACACACACATATACATGCGTTTATATATATATATATATATATATATATATATATACTATGCATTTTGCGTGTAAGAGCCTGTTTGTTTTTGCTTGTCCATCCATCATTTGCCAGCAAATTACCAGCCGGTGTCGGTTTGTTTCCGGCCGGTAAGTTGGCGTTTCTGCAAAAGTGGAGGACGCAATAGAGCATCAGACTCAGAATATTTACTAGGGTCACAATCCGTTCGACTAAACGGTTCAAAGACGGACTCAAATCATGCCTGCAGTCCAGTGACTGAAGCATGTGGACGAAAAGGAGAAAGAAAAACATTTAAACATATATACGCTGTTTCTATACACAAAAAGGCCATGCATTTACTTACGTGCAAAATATACACATAGCCGAAGGGACGTGGATTTACTTGCCTCATGCTGGATTACCATAAAGACATAACTGGAGTGAAGTATCAATGCATAGTATAACATATACAGACATATATATACATGTATGTATGCATATATATGTATATATATATATATTTATATACACATGTATATATACATATATATGCCTATATGCATATATATA
>NC_068999.1:11377135-11379881 GCF_001194135.2 Octopus bimaculoides | reverse complement strand
ATATATATATATATATATATATATATATATATACATGCATGCATACATACACAAATAGACACACATATGTCGATATATATATATATATGCCACAAAGCACAGAAGGCAGCACGTCCCACGCAAAACGTTTGCGAACATAGATGCACACATACATGCAAAACATACATACATACTCGCACAGAATACAAACACAAACCGAAGCACAGGCACAGCACAACTCGGGGAGACAACACGAAACAGCAAAAGAGAACAGATATCAAACAATAGGCGCGTAATTCAATTGGATACATGCTGAAAAATAAAGAAAAGAAAACGATGCAACGGGGTGGCGTGTAACGGGTTGGCTAGAAGGCAGATTGTAACATGGTTATGTGCATCTTATCTACACTTAGTTAATGTTTCGTTGTGACACTCTTAAATCAATTTTCAGCCGAGCCATTCCGGGTTAACAACATTTTAACCAACGCAACGATATTGAACAAGTAAACGCAATTATATACTTATTTGAGGGAGCCTGATTCTATCAACGTTGCCAACACCGTCGTCGCCATTTTATTTATTTATTCCGCCATCATCATAACGTGTGTTTACTGTCGACGTTACATTCGCCATCTTTATAAAACAAGCAGGCTTCGTTTTACTGTCACTACGACCATGACTAATAACATTGTCGTCTGCTTCACCGACGCTTTGATTTGCATCTTTACCTTGTCCGTATATATGCAGCCTCTATCAACATCGTCAGGGCCAGCACCACAAACGCCTTTGATATTGTCATTATGAGTATCATGTCCACCAACAACGCTGTCGCTATCGCTCTAACTGTTAACACTAAGAAAATACCACAACAACAGCAACAACAAGAACAATGATTCTCCATGCATCCCAAGTCGTTGGATACAACAGTAAAGCATCTAACTCCTACTATATCTAATTCTACAATTTTAATACGTTAAGCAGCTTAGGGAGAATGTACATTGAGCAATGTAGTCTAATATTGCTGAAGATAAGGAACAGACGAGTTGGCCTTGGTTGAAATAACATTTAATGATGGGGCTAGTCGATATTGAGTGACACAGGAATAAGTAATATCACTGTATTTGTCGTCACCACTGCCAAGGTTATTGCAGTACTCATCTTCATCACCATCATATCCACTTGTATTTCAACTAAGCAATGAGCATCTGCTTGATAGTTTCCACCCGGTCGAAATAATTAGACTCTATGAGATTACACGATGCGAAATTTTATAGCCGTATGATACCCGTCGTACATACATACACGCACGCACGCACGCATACACATACACACACACACACACACACACACACACACATAGGTATGTATGTGAAATTTTGTTCATCAACTAATAGAAATGGTATTTTGTTTGGACTTGTGAATACATATATCTTATATATATTTGTGTGTGTGCGTGCGTGTGTGTGTGTGTGTTTGTGTACGCTAGTGTGTGCGTGAGTGCGTACGTGTGTGTGTTAGTGTGCGTGTGACGCACTCTCCTGTCGTTAGACGGCGTATGAGGGTTCGGCAACTTCTTGGCAAACAACCACAAACATGATTTGTTTATAGTAACCAAAAGTTTGTGTTCACATAAGCTCACTCCACCCCTCAAACCGATATGACCTTTACAGGTGCACCATGTGAGAGTTAATCTAATATTATTAAAGATTCGGTAATAATCAGTTGTGCTCCGTACATGATTACAAAAATTCAAAATGAACTTTTGTTGATCAATAATAAAAGAATGAACGAGTGCGCGTGGAAGGAGTTGTCGCCCATCGCTCGTCTTCAACGTGTCCTTTGATAACGGCTTCCACAAGTCCAATCTAGAAGAATTTATCCGAACTGACGACAGTGCCTCTGTAGAATAGCAAAGAGAAATATCTATGGGATTATTCGTAGTAGTCAGTCTGAGAATTTTCGAGGACAATCTGCTTACATTGTCCTCCTCGTTACTCAGAATACCTCTCAAATGAACGGCAGCCATGGTTTACACAAATCTTCTAGAATAGATTAGCGTTAAAGCTCTACTCAGACTATTTGAACGTTGAGGAACTGTAATCGTGGGCAAAATAACGTTGTATGAACACATTCAAAAGTAAAGACAGAAAGATAGTAACGATTAATATTAACATTGACAGAAAGACAAGAAATTTGAAGAAACTGAGACAGTGGATGGAATCAATATGCATACACGATTTATGCCCGTCCGTTCAAAAACTATTGGAACTTATACCACATATTTAACAATAAATTGTAAAACGTATATCGGTAATAGAAATGCTAAACATACTAATTATAAAGGCATATTCATACAGGACGCTCATACGCATAAATAATCGTACATACACATAATTAAACGTTGAACCACATCGCACATAACAGATTTAGACTTTAAGTTACTACGATAGACAGACAACCTCACTGGAGCACACACGTTTGCACACGCTGCTATGAATGTAACCGGATATATATATATATATATATATATATATATATGTGAGTGCAAATATCGCTAAGTAACGCACATGCATACAGACGCATATAGGAAAAAACCCAAACACAAGCTCAATATGGAAACGATATAGAGATTACACAGACACGCAAATTACATGTACACATATCTGTGTAATGATAGATGTGTGTGAGTGTGCTTGTGCTGTGTGTCTATATATGTATACACACACATACGTGTGTCTATATATATATATATATATATATATATATA
>NC_068999.1:11373399-11376475 GCF_001194135.2 Octopus bimaculoides | reverse complement strand
AGAAGAAGAAGAAGAAGAAGAAGAAGAAGAAGAAGAAGAAGAAGAAGAAGAAGAAGAAGAAGAAGAAGAAGAAGAAGAAGAAGAAGAAGAAGAAGAAGAAGAAGAAGAAGAAGAAGTGTGTTTGTGAGGAGTGGGGGAAGGGTACAACAAGATGTAGTAGAAGTGTAATAGAAGGACCAATAAGAATATGGTGCTCATGAAAAATATGAAGAATTTAAGAAAAGTCATTTAACCTCCGCCTGGCAGAGAAAATTAGCAAAAAAAAAAAAAGAATAAATAATGATACGGTGTGAATTTACTTATGTATTATTTTATATAGTAATGTATTTATTTAATGCATTGTTAATTTATTTCTTTTCTTTTCTTATTTTATTTTATTTTATTTTATTTTATTTATGCTTCAGATTTTATTGCTGGGCCAAAACTCGAGCATGCAAGCATGCATGCAGGGAACCGTGGCTAATTAATCAGTAAAAATAAAAAGAAACATAAAAATCCTAACAACGAAAAACAAGAAAATTATAAAATGGATAGATTAAAAAAAAAAAGGAAGAATTTAAGAATTATAAAACCATACGGAATTACAAATGAAATAAAACGAAAAACGTTACAGCAGAATATGAGGAAATTCGACAATAAATTGTTTCCATGAGTTCTAATAAATTATTTCCTCACAAATGGTAATTTTCTACTAAGTTGTCAACAAATTTATTACGGAATTCGATGTTATGCACTGTGGAATACCGTTTGTCTCTAGACATATTTATGTGAGCATACATACGTAAAACCTCGCCATATTGCAGTTCACCTGTCGTGGTTTATCATTTAAGCTTACGTCGATTCCTCTATAGTGTTGTGTTTGCATTTATGATAATATATACAGTAGTGTTTCTATTTCGCGCATTTTCACCTATCGCGGGAGATTTTAGAGCGTAACACAAGTGATAGTCCAGGGATTACTGTATATATATATATATATATATATATATATATATATCTTTATTCTTTTTAAGCCTAGTATTTATTCGAACGGTCTCTTTTGCCGAAACGTTAAGTTACGCGGACATAAGCACAATATCATCGGTTGTCCAGCGATGATGAGGACAACGACAGACACACAAATACATATGTATATATATATGTATGTATGTATGTATATCAGAGAGTTCATCACTAAGTGAACACCCATTACGCTAGAAGAAGACCACCTATGGTCTGACGACTAGGAAAGGGTGTTCTCAAGAAAATTCAGCAAGCGCCATATTCTGCAATTTTGTATAACTCATTCACATTTCTTTGCTGCTATGTAAAAATACCCAAAAACTATCATATATTACGACAAGCTTAAGCATCTTTCTAGTTCTTGGTTGCTTCTCAATAAAGACGATGTTTACTATTGAGAATGAAAATTAAAGCTGTGAGTTAAATAGTAATTTCTTAAAAACAATACCGTGCTTAAATTTCAAAGACCACAATAAGTCTCTAGAAACACATTCACACACACACACACACGCGCACTCATTGCTATATATAGGTATATATGTATATGTGTATATATATACACATACATACATGCACACACACAGATATATATGTGTGTCTATATATATATATGTGTGTGTGTGTGTGTGTGTTATGGATGTATGTATTTGTAATCTCTTCAACGAAATTCTATTTTACTATGTGTATGCATGTGGACTGTGTGTTTGTGTGTGTGTATAAATGCGTGTATATATGTATGCATATCAGGTGTATATTCCTTATGGAAAAAATATTCCTGCTTTTATTCAAGGGTTCTGCCCAAATGTGCCTGCTCAGCAGTGGGGCTTCCTATTCGAAAAAGAAACATGTAGTTTCAATCTTCGTAAGACATTAGTCGACTGTCTTAAATTACCGCCGCGAAACATTTTTACACTTTCTTAACAAAAAAAAAAAGTATTACTCAGTTCGAATAGGAAATTTCATTGTTTTTGAGAGAACGCAACATTCTGCTTCTCTTAGAATGGAAATCAGATATTTTTTTTCTGACATTACTTCCTATTTTGAACCTTAAGCACAACAAACAATATCGGTCTTAATGTTTTATGCGTATCTTGAAAACATCTACATTCTTACATTCTGTCGCAAAACAAACGATCAGAGCAAAGTGACCTGGAAGTTAGGAATTCATGTTTGCGAATCCATATATGTTATTAAATAAGATGGTGACCGTCTTAACTGATTGTTTTTTTAATATATCTCGAAAATAAATAGCTCTGTAAAACTCGGGCACGTTTGTGTGCGCTCGTTTCAGATTTTAAGTGCGAAGGACCAGGTGATATATAAGAATCGCTGTGTTTGGCGGATTAGTTCACAGAAACGGTATATCGTTCTGAGTTCAAATTCCATGTTTAGGTGTGCGTTTGTGCACAGTACACCTCAAACATAACATGAAGTGAAAATAAGAGAGCCAGAGGTGCATGCCTGGCAGATACTAATGGATACACATCTCTGGAGTCGTGTAGTCTCATTACCGAATCATAGTCACGCACATGCACAAAGGTACCTACAAAATATAAACATACAACGATGTAATGTAAAAGGGATATATATATATATATATACTAAAAACGTTGAAAGAGGATTATGTTAACGAGATACAATCAGATCTCTCCGCATGTAGAAAGGTGACACATTATTACGATAAATGCTTCAATGAGAGCACCACAAATCTTCACCATCAGTGCCACCATCTCCACCATCACTACCACGATTACCACTGTTAAAACGAATAATATCACTTATGCATACATACAAGATGAGGAAAAGGTTATTATAGAATAGTCAACGTGATTATTAAAATTATGTGTGCACTAGAAAGCTTAATCAGAAAAGTGTACCTACATAGGCCGTCAAGAGTTGTTGGCTGGGGTGGGAGTTACAAGCACAAACAAGCACATAAATATATACATAGACGCACATATACATACACACACACAGACACACACACACACACACACACACTAACACACACACGCACACACACACACACACACATATATATATATATATATATATATATATATATATATATATA
>NC_068999.1:11369463-11371963 GCF_001194135.2 Octopus bimaculoides | reverse complement strand
ATAAGGAATTAAGGCAGATAGGGAAGAACAGATTGAAAAAAAAAATAGGGTTCGTTTTCTCCGAGTCTAACTTCTGTGGTGATATAGGCTGTACAAAGGTAATGACGCAGTTGTAGTGTGGGAGTTGATGGTAGAAATGTATGCGTGTGTATGTGTGCCTAGTATATGTGTATCTGTGTGTGTATGGTGTGTGTGTGTGTGTGTGTGTGTGTTGTTTATTCCTGGTGGAACTGGTTTATTCCTTGGAACTGGTAATAACATTGAATTTATATGTTCCTAGGTTAGAGATAGTGACCATGCGTAGAATCGTGGTTTTATGAAGCGATGGTTATTTGGTCGATGTGCACGTACGCTACTGCTGTTTTTAAGGATATGCTTATCCCTTTTGGAAAACAACTAAGATTTCGAGCGTCCTGGGATTGAAATACCATATCATTCATTCAGGCCTTGTGTATCTAAGGCAATATTAATAAGTGTGATGCGTTTTTAAAATTGTAGGGACTATTTTCATCTTGAACAACATCGGTGCTGATTTGAAAGAACAATTCTGACAAGGGAAATCGCCTGATTTTACACTTAAAAAAGAACAGTAATTAAAATATGAACGTGAGTAGCTCTATGTACTGGTAAGCTTTCCTTAAACAGATAAATGACAAAGAATAATTGATTAAGACATAAGTTAGAAATCTACAGTCTGAGGAATATCTGGTGCTACTTTTGATAATTATTGACTTAGTCTATTAATTGGTGCACGTGTGTTTTCATAAGTGCAGGCCCAGTATTTTCTGCCATTTCATTGTTGCTCTTGTGCACTTACATGAATCAATAACTTAAAAAGGGTTAATTAATATCTTTGAAAAACTACATCTACGTGCTTCGTACCTGTTCACATCTACAGTCGTTGATGATAGGCAAAGGCACACGTGAAAGTTCTATATGAATAACATACGGTAGTGAGATGTACAACACTAGGGCAGGGGAAAATTTGATGTTGCTGGATGGATCATATATTTTAGTGATCACGATGTAAATAAGGTAGAAATTATTGCTGAATCAATTCTGGCTGTTGACGTATATATTAGAAGAACTGTCGCTGTTGAATAGCATACTTTGTGGAGGCGCAATGGCCCAGTGGTTAAAGCAGCGGACTCGCGGTCCTAGGATCACGGTTTTGATTCCCAGACCGGGTGTTGTGAATGTTTATTGAGCGAAAACACCTAAAGCCCCACGAGGCTCCGGCAGGGGATGGTGGCGAACCCTGCTGTACTCTTCCACCACAACTTTCTCTCACTCTTACTTCCTGTTTCTGTTGTACCTGTAATTCAAAGGGTCAGCCTTGTCACACTGTGTCACGCTGCATCGCCCCGACAACTAGGTTAAGGGTACACGTGCCTGTGGAGTGCTCAGTCACTTGCCCGTTAATTTCACGAGCAGGTTGTTCCGTTGATCAGATCAACTGGAACCCTCGTCTTCGTAACCGACGGAGTGCCAACCTACCTGCTTATATTTCTGAGAGAAAGAAGTGACTGATGTCGTAATTCGTTGAATTTTCTGTTCTGATAATTGAGCTATGATGAAACGAATTACAGCGAAGATGAACTCAAATTATTTTTCAGCCTATCTTCACCCAAGCATGCATTTTTAAATGATCTCGAATGTAAGAAAGTGGGGAAAATGAAGATATTTTTACGGTCTGTACGACATAATCAACAAATATCAGATAACCTATACTTTCATATTTAAAGAGGGAAGGTACCAGAATTATATATAAATATTTCGCATTTGATTCTCCCAAGACACAATAATATGTATAAATATATTGTCCCGTATTAATTGCAGGGATATATTATGTATATTATGCGGTCTCTATATCCAAGCATGTAATTCTGAGTAGCGTTTCTATTGAGTATGTACTCAGCTGGCGAGTTCTAAGAGACCGGAACATGTGGAAATCGTTATCTTGAATTTGCCACTATGACCAGTCAGGTTTTTGCCTAGCGGGAACGAGGAATCCCAGATTTTATTCTTAAATTATCTTTTGCACATTATTTAAATATAAGTGCTTAAACACAATACAAAACATTTAACTTCATTATGTATATGACCATATATACATGATGCATACGTACACACACAAATATATATATATATATATATATAGAGAGAGAGAGAGATGTATATTTGTATACGCACACATATGCATGAGGGCATTTGTGTGTGTTTGTGTGTAGTGTGCGATTGTGTGCGTAAAGAGAAAAAGGTGCACACAATAACTTACATACCCGCTACGTTTTTACACAATGATGACAAAATCATGCAGAACAATCGCTGCGCACTACTAATTCAAACACATTGATAGATACATACTCATACATCTATTCATTTATATTTATATACATGCACACACGCGCATATAAACTTACATAAATATGTATATTTATATACATGTATGTAAATATATGCATATATGTATATATACATGCATATTTCAGTATATATA
>NC_068999.1:11367856-11368407 GCF_001194135.2 Octopus bimaculoides | reverse complement strand
CAACAATAATAATAATAATAATAATAATAATAGTAATAATAATAATTATAATAATAATGATAATAATAATAATAATAATGATAATAATAATAATGATAATAATAATAATAATGATAATAATAATGATAATAATAATAATAGTGATAATAATAATAATAATAATGATAATAATAATAATAATAATAATAATAATAATAATAATAATAATAATAATAAAAATAATAATAATGATAATAATAATAATGATAATAATAATAATAATAATGATAATAATAATAATAATAATAATATTAATAATAATAATCATGATAATAATAATTTCTGTAATTTGCCACCAGGGCGTGGGAAGAGGAACACAGTACAAAGATTGACATAAGTTATGGGATTTTACATAGCATGGAATGATGAGAAAATAATACATGGGTGTGTGGTACACCCATATACATCCTGTATACATTTGCGCGCAAATATATATATGCATGTATGTATGTATGTTCATGTGTGCGTGTGTGTGTGTCTCAGTGTGTGTGTGTGTGTGTGTGTGTGTGTCT
>NC_068999.1:11365465-11367492 GCF_001194135.2 Octopus bimaculoides | reverse complement strand
GGTTAAAAAAAAAAAAAAAAGTTTTAGTGACCGGCGGAAAGCTGTTCCGTGGTTTTAATGACGAAAGTTCCTATCATATTTTATTCATCGATATTTCTCTTCAATACGAAACAAACTCTGTCTCACATTACGTTCGCTTAAAATTTCACTGCGTATCTAGAGTATATATCTATCAATATTTATTTCGTTGTTGTTGTTGTTGTTCTTTCTCTCCTTGTTCTTCTTGTTCATCACGTTCTGCTTCTTGTTCTTCTTTTTCTTCTTGTTCTTCTACTTCTTCTTTTCTTCTTTTGTCTTCTTCTTCTTCTGTTTCTTCTTCTTTCTTGCTTCTCTTTCTGTTTTTTTCGCCTTCTTTTTCTTTTTTCTCCCCCGCCGCCTCCTAATTTGCTGCCTGCTGCTATGACTACTACTACTACTACTACTACTACTACTACTACTACTACTACTACTACTACTACTACTCATCATCATCATCATCATCAACTTTACCTTCATCATCATCATCATTATCATCATCATCAACATCATCATCATTATCATCATCATCAACATCATCATCATTTTCAGATGAAAAATAACATATAAGTATATTAGCAAAATTATTTATTATAAATATTAATATTTATTACAAAGGTATCTTAATTTTCATATTCTTTTCATCATCATTTTCGCTTTGTCTTATCAAGTAGGAGTGCCAACGAAAATTTAGGAATCAGAGTTACTACACCACCGACATAAGAACACGTGCAGCGGTCATTAACCTGAGAGAGTAATAAAAATAAAAATAAAAATAAAAACTAATAATAATAATAATAATAATAATAATAATAATCATCATCATCATCATTATTATTATTATTATTATTATTATTATTATTATTATTATTATTATTATTATTACTGTCCTATGAACATTAATCCAGTAGTTAATCTACTAAGCATATGTTCTCACAAAAGACATGCTAGGTAGGCTGGTGGCCATTTAACCGCATCAAAGAGAGAAAGTCAATTAGCTTTCTATGATTAAGGCCACGACTTCCCACTGCACTGTGGATGACCCTCTTGGAGATCTCCAGTGAGGGACTTTAAAATTAGTTAATTAATAATGTACATGCTTCAAATAATGTGAACAGATGTATATCTGATAACTCACCTCGATAAAAAAAAAAGTGATATCACTGGTCATACCACCTGTTACAATTTTAGAACATTTCCACTGATGTTGTACACATACACAGAAACATAAGCACATATAGATATCTCAATAAATATACATACGTACGTACGTACATACATACATGCATAAATACATACATACATGCATACATACATACATGCATACATAAATGTATGCATACATAAATACATACATATCAATGAGAAAGAAAATACCTACGCTGAACTATTGAGAAATCAGCAGTAACTCCATCGAGATTACAAGTTCAGGTTTATGCCGTAATTATTTGGGGCTTTGGAATACGTAATACACTGCCTAAATACCAATCTTGAGAAATTAGGCATCTCAAAATCAGAACGGAGAAAGCTAATTCGATGACTACAGAGCCAGTCCATCATTGGAACTGTAAAATCTGTAAATTTTTCCAGAATTTCATTATTTAAATGTATATGAGCATGTTTAGATATGCAACTATATGCATGAGAGTATATACATAAAGCAAAGCATACAAATCTGCACATATAGATATACATATATACAAACAAACATACCCTGTTGTTGATGTTGAACGCCTTGGATGAAGGAGCCTTGGATCTAGGTTAGAAACCACCAGCCTTTTCTCTAAAGTCAAGAAATCCTTAAATAAGGCTATACAATGAAATACAGATATATAATCCTTGATTGAAAGCTAAATCGTATAAATGTTACAGTTATATGTATATATGTATGCACACACACTCACACACACACACACACACTTATATATGCATACTAATATATATATATATGCACGCACTCCCACTCATATATGGACACACTTGCATATATATAATATATATATATATATATA
>NC_068999.1:11364343-11365308 GCF_001194135.2 Octopus bimaculoides | reverse complement strand
AGAGAGAGAGAGAGAGAGAGAAAGACATACAGTCTATATTAATTATGAGCTTGTGTTACTCTTACGTTTTCCCACTTTTGTTCGATATCTCTGCCCGTCCATTAATCTAGCTGTTTCTCTTTCACCAGTTTGCACTTCCAACCCTCTCGTTTTCACTCTGATATATCAGGCAGATTTGATTTTGTTTGGTATTATTTTTCGTTTTTGCTTTTCATGTCAGGTGGAGAAAGCGCGAAGAGATCTCTGACAACGAAGATATAACCAATCTTGAGATGCTGGTCTTAATGCATTCCAATATTTCATTCGCCTAAACACGTTGTACACAAAGCGATGTTTGAGATTTTTATCAACACTATTTAATTCATTCTTTGTAACAACAAAGAGTGATTTTCTAGAGATTGTAGATATATATATATTTTTTCTTTTCACGTCTCATTGAGAGATAAGTTGGTTAATTCGATTAGAAAACATTTTTTAGTCATAGTTGCATATTTACAAACTAAAAAATAAACCCAGCTCACAAAAATGAATTTAATCTTATTTGGAGCAAGATTAATAAATATATGAGCAACAAATATAAGATACGTCAAGATAAGCCACTAATAATTGCAGTTGCACACTTGTATATTCTTTTTTTTTTTTATTTAAAAGCTACTTTTAATATTCTATTTTGTAATTCAGAAATTGCGAGTACCAATATATAATACGCTATTTCTCACCATTGCAAGAAGGAGATTTCGTATATGTCCAACATATACGGGATTTATGAGCATTGCATGGATAACATTTTGCTGTATAATTGTTGAAGATCTAAGTGAAGCAGAGGGCAGAATATCATACCTGTAGGAATAATAGAGATCAAGACTAGTACAGTATACTATATATATATATGCATATACATATATACATATGTATGTATGGATGTATGTATGTATGTATGTATGTATATATGTATGCATATATAT
>NC_068999.1:11360706-11362123 GCF_001194135.2 Octopus bimaculoides | reverse complement strand
TATATATATATATATATATATATATATATCTGTCTCTTTATCGATCTATCTCTCTATGTATATATCTATCTACTATCTACCTGTTTATATATATGTACATATTCATGCGTACATGCATGTATGTATAAACCTACATACATATGTGTGTATATATACATATACATAGCTTGCTCTCTGTCTGTCTTTCCCTCTCCGTCTGTCTTTCCCTCTCCGTCTCTGCCTCTCTGTGGCTTTCTGTCTGTGTGCCTCTCTCTCTTTCTCTTTGTCTCTCTTGGTCATCTCAACAACAAATATAAATAAAAACTTATCAGTTTTTTAGCACTCGTTTTTTGCTGATGGTTTTCTTTATAAACAATAATTATTGCTAAGTATGTTTGCTCATTCGTCTCTATCTTAGTAGGTTTTCTTTCATCATTTCTTGGCTAAATCCGTGTTTTCTTTCATTCTCACCGTAATGTTAAGTATGACTAATATGGAGTGAAATTCATAAAAGAAAGATGTATACAGGGTTTGTCATTTCCAAAGATACGCTGTGAAGAATGCGTATAAGTATTTATACGTATCCTTATGCACAAATAAATGGGTATATGTGTGTATATATATGTGCGTGTATGTTTATGTAGGCATAAATGTATATATATGTTTGTATATATATTTATGAATGTATATATATATATATATAAATATTTATACATATGTATATATATGTATGTTTATATGTGTATATATATGTATGTTTATATGTGTATATATATATGTATATGGATATATATGTATATGTGTGTATATGTGTATATGTGTGTCTCGGTGCGTGTGTGTGGGTGTGTGTATGTTTGCATCTATATATGCATGTATGTGTAATAGCATATAATGTTTTGTTTACTAAAGAAAGACGCTTAGCACGAATCCGTTTATGCTGGATTTTAAGACTGAAACTGAGAAAATAGAAACAAAATAAAAGCGGATACAAAATTAGAGAGAGAGAGGGGGGGAAGAGGGAGAGGGTTTAAGAGTGAGAGAGGGTGAGAAAGATGGCGGATGGACAAAGAAATAGATAATCTTAGAGCGAAGCTGACATAGATATTGCATGAAAGAAAGTCAAAATGTTGTTTGTGTCATGTCGCTGGCCTAAAGGTGAAAGTTAATAATTATCGTATTTAGCGAAAAAAAAAAAAGTGAGGATTAATGTAAAAATAGATACAACATCTCCAACAATAACAGCAACATCGACAGCAATGATATAAACAAAAGTATCGGTTACAGCAGTAACAACAAGAAGGACAGTACAAATAACACAATCAGCAACATTAACATTAAAACATGCCATATTTTGACAAGGGTAGAGATAATTTGTGATAGAAAGAAACATTTGAATATATATATATGGTATATGGTATATTGCTGGTATATATATATA
>NC_068999.1:11358168-11360696 GCF_001194135.2 Octopus bimaculoides | reverse complement strand
TATGGTATATGGTATATGGTATATGGTATATTGCTGGTAATTTTTAGTCATCGAGAAAATAAAAGTATTTGTAATCCTTTATCAGGTCTTGAATAAAGACCTGGGGAAGCGAAAGATACTCCTTTTGAAATAGAAGAACTAATGCGTTGCAATTCCTGTCTCTTACAGAAATTTATCGTATCGAGACGAAGGCGCTGAAGTGGTCAGATATGACGCTAATTGTAAATGTTAATTGCACCGTTATTTGGGACATAAAAAACACTCTTATCCTTTTTGATTCTGATAAAATCTTTTGAATTTATACGTTTAGGGTTGGTTGGAATCCAAAGAATTTAAAGATGGCTGACATCTGCGAAGAAGAGTGTTTTTATTTTGATTTTGTTTATATCATTTCCGTCGTGTCAGTGTCGCTGAACACGGAGCTGAAGAAGGCGTTTTGTGGTTTTAGTCAGCCAAACTTTACTGAACCATTGAATTGTCTCATACAATCTTATGGATCAGGTGCTGACAATATACAGGTTCATTCAAAAGTCTCCATACATAAGAAAAATATATGTTCCTTATAAGGAACAGTTTATAAAATCCGCTAGATCCCTTGATCTGACCTCTCTTGATTTCTATCTTTGGGGGCATTTGAAAGGCAGGGTGTATTGCAGCAAGAAAAAGACATAAATCATTTGAAGCAACGCATCACCAACTCATTTCATCACGTATCACCAGGTGTGTTATTACGAGTTCATGAGTGGGTAAACGTGTTGCAATGAGTATTCAAAACAATGGTTACCATATAGAAACAATTAAATAAAATAAAAACTGTTCTTATAAACTATTTCTTACAAAAATATAGATTGTTCCTATGTATGTCGACTTTTGAATCACCCTGAAGATCCATCTTTACTCGCGCAGAAAATTTCGTGTATTAAGTGGTCTTTAAATAGAACTTTGTTCTGTTAGTAATATCACATCCAAACTGCAAGCAGGAATTATTGGTTTCAAATTTCAGCACAAGGGCAGTAATTTCGGAACAATGGCTAAGTCGATTAGATGCAATTTAGTTTTCAACAGATACTTATTTAATCGACTCGGAAATGATGAAAGGCGAAATCATCATCAGCGGTATTTGAACTCAAAATTCCTTGCATGCTAAGAGTTCTTCAAGCTTGCCGTCTGTTAGTAATGTTACTTTTGAGTATAAGGTGGCGAGCTGGCTCGCTGGGCAAATGTTAAGCGATAATTTATGTCTTTATGCTCCGAGTTCAAATACCGCCGAAGTGGAACTTGCTTGTCATCACCTTATGGTCGATAAAACATGTATCGGTTGAGCCCTGAGGTCAAAGTAGTCGACTTACTACCTCCTTCGAAATTGCTGAACCTCTCCCGAAATTCGAAACCAGTATTACTGTTGGGAATTTTCTTCTCAGCATAAAGAATGCCTTTTGAATTTCAGCAATACCAGCTTCCCGTAACAAAGGATAAAGTAAAAGAAAACATCTATGACAAATGACAAGGTGAGCATAAAATACTGGTTTCAGCTCTTTTTCCTTATACAATACGGATATAAGCGACGAAACCACAGAGAAGCCATTCGGAACTTTACCTTCACTTAAACAATTATTTCTCCAATGGTGTCGTTCTAAACTGCGATCTGTGCATTGACACAGATATGCATCACCAATCTTGTGTTTCAACACATTTTTGTTAGTGACAGGGTGGCATTTCGAGCAACGAAAGATTTGACTCTTTATTAAAAATAAATGTTTAAGTGAAGTTAA
Organism: Octopus bimaculoides; assembly: GCF_001194135.2. NCBI lineage: Eukaryota > Metazoa > Mollusca > Cephalopoda > Octopoda > Octopodidae > Octopus > Octopus bimaculoides. Next base: position 11,358,924 of record NC_068999.1, on the reverse strand, counting down.
CGCACTTTTTTCTATTTTCGAATGGTTAACTTGTGTCTTCCACGTAGCAGTCAGCTCAGTTTCGGCAAATGATCTCTGATCCAGTCAAAGGTTATGCAAGTACTTCTCTGTAAGTCTCAATGAAGTTTAAAAATAAAATCCAATGTAAAAACATTCCGCAAATTTTGTGATAAACACCTTAAATCAGACAATAAAACCCCTCTATCCATGATCAGGACAAGCTTAAAACACAGAATAGCTTCCCCATGAAGAATAGCATAATTTTCAACGGAAAGAGAATAAGCAAGATACGGATACCTAGTGGATAAATGCAAGCAATGACCGTCTCAGGCTCTCCAATATTCTAAAGTATAAACAGAAATAATCGTGGGTAGGGAGTAGGGTTGCAAAAAGTTCCAAAGTTTTATTTCTATAACATGTAAATCGTTGCTATTATGTCAAACGGTCGAAGATCCAAATTTGACCAAATGCGTTTGTGCTTAGATATTTAATTTTGCTTGTAATAGCCGGTTATTTTGTTCAAACTTTAGTATCTCCAGTTACTTCAGATGAACATTCAGTAAGTGTAGAACAACGGTTTAGCATTATTCAAAAATGTTGTACGTTCCACATATGACAGTTTTCCCAAAATATTTCTGACGGCAAATATACATGTAAGGAGTTATGTTTTTATGCACTCAACAAAATGTCATTCTTAAGCTGAAACTGTTGCTACTACAAAACGAAGGGTAGCTTTTCTACAACAATATGTATACG
>NC_068999.1:11357030-11357875 GCF_001194135.2 Octopus bimaculoides | reverse complement strand
TATATATATAAATATATACACGCACATACGATCAGTAACCTGTCCCTACAATACGTACTCTCCATGGGAAAGCTGAGTAAATTCATAAAGGTGAATAAATAAGAAATAAGATCAAAACAAAACAAGACACAAAACACTCACAGGAAAATCAATAAAAATATCAAGGAAACGTTTAGAAAATGTATAAAATTTAAGAAAATAAACGATAATAAAAATAATCATGACAATAACATTAGTAGTGGTAATAATAATAACAACAACAACGACAAAAAAAAAAAAATAATAATAATAATAATAATAATAATGGGTTTTGAGTCAACAATGCATAGTAACGTATTTTAATAGCCACACGCCATCTGACCATGCAAATTTCCTCGGACTCTGTAGCTCCCAGTGGGCGGTCGATTTAACGGCCAAAGGCTTTTCTTTCAGCGTGAGAATCGTGTGAAATCCTGACCGTATAGTGAGCGTGTACGAACGCGTGTGTGTGCGTGTGCTCGCACGTGTGTGAGTGAGTGTGTGTAAGAGAGAGATAGTGAGAGAGAGAGCGTGTATATTTGTTTGTGTATGAGTATGTGCGGGTGGAGCGTGTGTATTTGTGCATTTTTAAATATATGGTATATACATCCTTATTAATCTTTGCATACATGCAATCATAAATACACGCTTATATAAATATAGTTTCGTAACGCATACACAGCACAAGCTTAAACATATCAAAAATGCTTGCATGCGTATGTATGCGCGCGCGTATACACACGCACACACACACACACACACATACACATTGATATGCACGCACACATATTTGTGGAAAGGTGTGTGTGAGTTTTTGTGTATGTATA
>NC_068999.1:11352791-11356870 GCF_001194135.2 Octopus bimaculoides | reverse complement strand
TATATATATATATATATGCATGTGTATACATCTGATATATATACATATATATAGAGAGAGAGAGGGAGAGGGAGAAAGAGAGATCGATAGATAGACTTATAGATAGACAGACACTCAGACCGATAGATAGGTAGATAGACAGATAGATAGATAGATAGATAGATAGATATACACACGACAGGAACACGGGCACGAACTCGGGACAATCGAATACATGTAAAGTAATTATTAGCACATATAGATAAAACATACGCATAAATATATAAGGCATCAGAAGGTTAATGCTGACCACTATTTGAAGGTAGAAAGGTTCTCACTAAATGGAACTCTGACTTACTCGTAATATGCGAGTGGTGCCGAAAAGTATCTGGCTTTGGGTATAAGATAACACAGGAAGATCAATTAATTATGATTTTATTCAGCATAGTCCCCTCTAAGATTCACACGCAGTGATCCTTCTATTTTTGTAAGCCCTGTCAAAAGACCTCGGAGCTTTGGTATTCCAAACAGCGATCATTCCCGAATCGGATTAAATTTCCTTTTTTTTCTTCAGGGTTTTGCGTAGTTCGTCGAACAGAGACAAGCCAATGCTTGTCCAACAGCGACAAGCCAGTGGTGCGACACTTTGGCTAGTATTTTATCAGGATTATTCTGTCTTTGTCCAAAACACTGAGGCCAAAATTTTTCCAGACGACTTCTGGTTCTAAAACTACATGGGACGCGGGGAACGGCTGTGATTCCAGTCCATCTATAGCTGCTTGGTCTGGAGATCATGAGGATGAAGCCAGCTTTCATCGATGGTGACTAAAGTAGCCATAAAATCAGCCTCTCCTACTGCAAACCGATCCAAAATCGACTTTAACTCGCCAACAGACGCGCTTCCTCTAAGCGTTCAGGCATTACAGCAGCCGTTTTGTGGAAATATTTCTCATGTCCAGAATGTTGCGGATGATGTGGTCAAAACTTTCGCGGGAAATCCTCCTAGTGTCAGCTATGACTTTAGCTGAATTACGGTGGCCTTCGATAATACTGACGTGTGCCACATCAGATTTGTCCTCTGTGGTCGCGGAAGTTGGCCGTCCCGAATGAGGTTTGTGTGTGACCTCGAAATGGCCAAACCTTGACAGCCAGATGTTCACTCTGGAGTAAGATAAGCTGTCATTTTCCAAGACGTCCTTCACCTTGCCATGGATTTCCGCCGCTCCTTTCCCTTACAGAAAGATGAACTTCATGACCTCCCATGCTTTCACCTTTACATAAATCCACCGTCGGGGTTCCCATGATTCCTTAGATTTTGGAAATAAAGAGAAAGATATATTGTATACAATCTTGTTCTTTTGCATATATTCTCTTAAATAACTGCCCTACCTACCCTGCGATTGTAGAAGCTCTACCCTTTCACGAGACACTTAAGGCCACGAAGCTTTCAGCAAACCCACGTAATAGAAGACTAGATTATTAAGATTATCATAATGTTTGGAAAATCATTTTTTTTTTAAATGTATACAACGAGTGAAGGTAAGAGCTTGCAAGAAGGTTGGATCAGAAGGGTAGTAGAAATGTGGCTTCTGACGGTGTATCACGTTGGTGTCTACTTTAAATGTGAGGATTCTATTGTTGTAACTTGACGTATCAGCCAAGGACGGTATCAAAGTAATTAAGCCTTTTGACTCAGCAGTATATAACAATGCATTGAGCAGTATAGCAAGGGGTTTGCTTCCAAACCACATGATTATGTGTGTGTCTATGTGCTTCTGTGATTTTCAGTTTCTGTTTTCTCCCAACCACTGCTTGTCAACCAGTGTTGATTCGTCTACGGTCCTGTAAAGTGGTGTTTCGGCAAAGAGACCAATAGAATAAATATTATACTTAAAAAATCCCTGCTGGGATTGATTTGCCCGAGAAAATCCTCCACGCCGATGCCCCAGCACGACTGGAAAATAATTACGAGATCAAAGAGTAAAAGTATACATATATATACATACGCACATGTATACATGCTTACCTATCTATCTATCTATCTATCTATCTATCTATCTATCTATCTATCTATCTATCTATCTATATATATATATATATATATATATACATAGGGAGAAATGGAGATAGCTAACTTCGTGTATGCATAGACACAAACTTATATGCAAAGAATAGACAAAATGAGGGAATTACAACATGATATATTGAACACTGTTAATTAATAATAATCAGTTGCTATTTAAAATATCTGTTGCATAATTATTCTTGAAACAGTTTCAAGAAATATGTATATGTAAGTGTGTGTGCGTGTATGTGTGATGAGTGTGTATACATGCATATAAATATACACGCGCACACTCACAGACACAAATACACACAAACACACAATCATTGACAAATTACTACGTAAATTTTACTGATGTCTGTTGATTTTGTTAATTCAAAATTAACAGCATGGTGAATTATGTACTGACGATACATCGCTTTGTTGATGCATATATTTCAAATGTTTAACGTAATGGCCTAAGATATTTAAACACAGAATTGTAATTATTTTGGTAATTATTTTGCTAAAACGTGGTGTCAATGCCCTGTCTCCTTTTCTGAACGTGTTCTTGAAATTTGCATATTAACTTCATGAATTTCTCACACCATGTCATTGACTTACCACAACTTGAATATCATCACACACGATTTCCCGATTGAATACATATATGGTCGCATTAAACTCTGAACGTTATTGTTTGAAATTTTATGTACATATATATACAAAGAGAGAGAGAGAGAGATATGTCGATTAAAATCTGTCTCGCTCCTAAAGGACAATCAGAAGTTTACCTAGGTTTCTGTAGCTTTTAAACAATATGAGCCTTTGAGAGTAAAAGACTCCTTTGAGAGAAAGACACCAGGGTTGCACGTTTTCAAGTACGTACTCTCAGGGCCGAATTAAGACTCATTGAGGCCCTAAGCACGTAAAAGATTTTGGCGTTACCATATATATGTAATTTAATATTTATACAATAATAAGCCATAAAATGATTTTTGCTTTTCTTTTGCAAAAAGTTACAAAACTAAGAGTAAGTTGAGAGAAACTAATGTTTTCTCCTACATATTTCTAATCGTAAAGTCTTCGATCAAATCTTCACTATGACAATATGAACACATGCAGATTATATTTCCCATCATATACAATATCTCGAATATCATTTTAGCAAGTTGAAAATGATTTATTTAGTGCCGTTCACCTATCACAACTTATTATTTATGCTTACGTCGATTCCTCCGTGGTGTTGTTTATTATTTATAATAAAATAAATAGATACAAATTATAAAAATAGAATATATATATATATAGAGAGTACTTTACTGTTTCTAAATCGCGGATTTTCACTTATCCTGGTGGGGTTGGAACGCAACACACGCAATAGTCGAGAGATTGCTGAAAAATGGAATTTTATTTCTCCAAGTTGCATTTGTTTTTAAATTGTTGAAGCTGTAGTGTTAGTATTGTGGTTGTTGGTGCACGGTTGATTTAGCATTTCTCAGAAGAAACATTTCGTTTCCATCTTTAAATGCATTTTTACAAAGCATTCATAACTTTTCTAAGGAAATTGGTAGCTTTCGTTCTTTGACTCCAGGTCGGTCCTGATTGGCTATTCGTTTCTTCTTTTATAATCTTAATAGTTTCAGTCATTTGACTTGCGCTCATAATGGAGTACCATCTGGAAGGAATTTAGTCGAAGAATTCGACCCCAGGGATTATGACTTTTAAGCCTAGTACTTATTCCATCGGTGTCTTTTGCCGAAACGCTAATGTTACGGGAATCTCGACACGCCAACACCGATTGTCAAGCGATGGTGGGGGGAGACAAACACAGATACAAAGATCCCCATTTGACCGTTGACTGAACACTATTCAATTTTTTTTCTCCGTGTTTTTCTCCTTGTCTCCGTATTCTTTCTGTTGAACAGCGTAGCTCGAAACGTCAAAGACTTTCCGTATTCCCGAGCGTCATACTAATATATACTTTTGTTATTTACACCACCTGTCCTCGTCTGTTGTTATTATTTGTATATTCTCCCATATATATATATATATA
>NC_068999.1:11350376-11352142 GCF_001194135.2 Octopus bimaculoides | reverse complement strand
TATATATATATATATATATATGACGGGCTCCTTTCAGTTTCTGTCTACCAAATCTGCTCGCAAGGATTTAATCGGTCTGAGGCTAGAGTAGAGACAGCTGCCGAATGTGCCGCATAGTGGGACTGACCATGGAGCCATGTGGTTGGGAAGCAAGCTTCTTACCACACAGCCAAGCCTGCGCCTATGCTGAGAAACATTTTTCTGTAATCTTACCCTGCATCTGTGCTCAGATATTTAAGATGGCTGTGAAGAAACTGTATTATCTTGTATCTCTTTCGTCTTGTATGATGGTGGGGTGAAGCTTGTAATATGTCTGCTAATTTTAGAGACTAAGAAAATGCGTCTTTGCTGCATTTTGAAATTAAATTATCGAACTCGGAAAGACGAAATCAAAGTTGACTTCGGCGTGATTTGAATTGAGATTGTTAAGATCTGGGGAGAAAGAAATAATTAAAACTTATTTTCTAGCCAATTAACGTTTCTAGTAATCCATTAAATTCAAGCCCGAAAAGAATCTTAGCTTCAAATACTAGCACAGGGTTAGCAGTTCCTAAGAGAGGGCTTTAGTCGATTACATTGACCCAACGGGTATTTATTTGATTGACCTTGAAAGAATGTAGAATTTGAACTCAGAACATAAACACGGACGAAATTCTGCTGGGGGTTTTCCTCCGGATTGCTAACGATTCCGCCAACTCACCGCCATTAATACAAAATAAATAATAAGATGAAAAATATTAAAGTACTCTCAATTAAAATTCATCATATAAATTGTAACCCTGAACGTTTACGCGGTCGTCTTCATGATAACCTTTGAAGGAAACCGCTATCTACTTTTATATTATTTTTTTTCTTCTTAATGTCATTTAGCATATTCTTGCTTTCACTTTCATTTTTATGCATTTATTTATTTTTATTCGCCAATTATCATCAACTGCGTAAAAGATGGAAATATTTCGCGGAAAAAGAATAAAGCCCTCTGGAAACACACAGATCTTCGTAGATTTTCTCAAATATATATATATACAACGTGACACATACAACAAAAACCGAAAGCTTATCTCTTTATGGCTAATGTTCTCGAGAAAAATCCTCTCGCAGAGTATCGTGAGAAAAATGTATATATTCTAACAAATACAAAAAAATAACTCAAAAGAATATCGAACGAAACAAACAAAAATAAACATCTTCCTATGTATTTCTTCTCGTTATTAAGTCCTCAATTTTCTTTCAAGCCATAAATATCATCTTAGTCATATAGATGCACAGAAACATGTACAAGTTTCCAAAAAGCACATTTTCTATTTGTAGTATAAGCCTCATGCTTTTGTTGTTATTGTTGTTGATGTTGTTACTGCTGCTACTGCTGCTGATGATGATAATTTCGTCACTATTTTCGAGGCTCATATTTCTTTTATATTTATTCTGTTTGTAGTCGCGATGTGGTTGTTTACATTTTTTGTTGTTGCTCTTCTTCATGTTCGAAGTGTTATTGCTCGTGGTCATATTTCTATTGGTGTCACATTTGTCGTTATTTTTGCTAATATTGTCATATTTATTATTGTTGATTATTCAAAAATTATTTTTATTATTATAATTATAATTATAATAACAGTAATAATAATAATCATAATTATTACTACAATTATTCTAATAATAATAATGATAATACTAATAATACTACTACTACTACTAATAATAATAATAATAATAATAATTATTATTATTATTATTATTATTATTATTATTATTATTATTATTATTAT
>NC_068999.1:11345326-11347804 GCF_001194135.2 Octopus bimaculoides | reverse complement strand
ATTACTATTATTATTATTATTATTATTATTATTATTATTATTACTATTACTATTATCATTATTATTATTATTATTACTATTATTATTATTATTATTATTATTATTATTATTATTATTATTATTATTATTATTATTATTATTATTATTACTACTATTACTATTATTATTATTACTATTATTATCATCATCATCATCATCATCATCATCATAATCATTATTAATATTATTATTGTTGCTGTTGTTGTTGTTGCTGTTGATTTTGTTATTTTTGTTCCTGCTGGTGATGCTGTTGATAATTTTGTTTTTGTTGTTGTTATTGATGCTACTGCTGCAGCTGCTTCTGCTGCTGCTGCTGCTGATGATGATGGTGATAGTGACGATGGTGGTGATGAAGTTGATGGTGATCATCGTGGTGATGATAATGATGATGATGGTGCTGACAATACTCGGTTCTTGACGTTATTTATATTCGTATTGTCGTTGTAGTAGTTGTTGTCATTATTGATGTTGATGTTGTTGTTGCTGCTGTTGTTGTTGTTCTTACTACTTCCACTGTCGTCGTTGTTATGGTTACCTTTATCTCTCTAGCGTATGTGTGACACTCCTCTTAATCTCACAAGTCCAACCCACAGAAACTAACAAATTAAACCAGTTTTCCGTTCACACATTCATATCCACAATATTTTTTTCCCCCTTTTTCTTTTATTTCATTTTCATCTATCTATGAAAAGACCGGGATATTAATTCATTGAAATTATTGACACATCGGATAGCATTGACTGTGATTCGAACGAGTGACCGTGTACACCAGACCGTTTAGGGTTTCCAACTTTAAAACGTGGAATGAGAAGAGCGCGAAACGAGAGAACGGAATATGCGTACTAATATGAAAATATAACATTCTCCGTATACACCACGTGTATGTGCTTACTTATCTACGTAAATATGTATATATGTACGAATGTATGAATGTATATGTATATATATATATGTATATATAATATATATATATTTATGTGTGTGTGTATATACATATATATATATATATATGTGTGTGTGTGTGTGTGTGTGTGTGTGTGTGTGTATACATACATATATGGGAGAAAGTACGAAAACACAACAACAGACGAGGACAGGTGGTGTAAGCAACAAAAGGATGTATTAGTATGACGCTCGGGAATACGGAAATACTTTAACGTTTCGAGCTACGCTCTTCAACAGAAAGAATACGGAGACAAGAAGAAAAACACGGACAAAAAAAAATCAATAGCGTTCAGTCAACGGTCAATCATAGTAATGGCTAATCATAGTATATATATATATATATATATATAAATATGTACGTATATATATATGTACGTATATATATATATGTATATATATATAAATATATATATATATGTATGTATGTATATATGTATGTACATGTGTGCGTGCATGTGTGTCTCTGTGTGTGTCTATATATACATATATGTGTATATATAAATTAATTAATTAGTGAAGAGAATTTCTCTTGCCCAAATTCGTAATAAAAGTTGCAATAATTAAAATTTGTGAGATCAGGCAATTACATTATATCTTGCACCTTAAAGCAATTTCTCGAAGGCAAGTGGCCTAGTGGTTCTTGTGTTGCAGTCACGATCACTAAATCATGTGTTTTATTCCCATACCGGACTACGCGTTGTGTTCGTGAGCAAAAGACCTCCTTTTGCGTTGAACGACGGTCATTTCGATATCTAGACTGAGTTACACTTCTGCACCTGTACAGGGAATGTTCATTTGATGGAGATACTAAATATATGCATCACATATATTTAATCATTATAAGAAAATAATTCTTGTAGTTTGTTCTCGCTTGACAACTGGTCTTGGTGTGTTTACGTCACCGTAACTTAGCGGTCCGGCAATAAAGATGCTGATAGAATAAGTACTAGGCTGAAAAAAATATGCTCTGGTGTCGATTTGTTCGACTGAAACCAATAAAGGTGGTGCTCCAGTATGGCCGCAGTCAAGTAATTAAAATGAGTAAAAGGACAACATAACTTATAAGTAGTCTTAGAACGGAGATTATATCGAAGCAATTTTAATCTTGAGTTCTACCAATTTAATGCAGAACGATTATTCAAAGAGATGTTTATGTATTGCCATTAAGCAAGAACTCTTATTTCACATTTCACCAGAAGATACCTCAACATTTTCTGGAGTCTCGAAATCAAATAATTTAAACAGGAAGAAAGTGTGTTTCGCAGACATATTGGAATATCTCCTATTTCATTATATTTCTATGGGTTTCTTTCGTAATGTAAGCGTACGCAAAACGGAGTAAATTGTGTGGCAGTTAGTAGAAATATGTTCCACAGGCGCGTACACATATTTACACAGACTCTCAAACACACAGCACACACACACACACACACACACACGCACACACGCACACACACACAAATACACACACACGTTTAGATAGACAGACAAATA
>NC_068999.1:11341558-11344817 GCF_001194135.2 Octopus bimaculoides | reverse complement strand
ATTCTCAGCTTTTTTAGCTGCTATTTCTGAACTTCGGTATATGGTGAAGCAAATATTTGCTGATCCCTTAATTATATTTATAAATATATATGAGCTTTTAAATAAGTTCTCCACCAATAATGGTGCTTTCATACCGATGGGTTTGGTAAAAATTGTTAATTGTTAATTGATTTATTAATTAATAAATTGATAATCCTTTACCCTTTTAATTTGTAATAATTATATAGATAGATAGGTAGATAGATAGATAGATATATAGATAGATAGGTAGATAGATAGATAGAGAGAGAGAGAGATTTAGTTATATATCAATAGCGCAAACTTGCTACTGATTACGTGCAATTTCAACTCCGAATGGGAAGTCGGACGTAATGCTGCTAAGCATTTTGTCCGGCTTGCTAGCGATTCTACCAACTCGCTGCATCACTTGCTATATTAATAATAGTAACAATTCATAATGCGGACCGCCCCCCCCCCACTTAAATTAGTATCTTCAAATTAACTGTGTAACACAACTTTTATCCGGAGATAGCAACTGTCATTTTCTATTTACCTACCACTAGAAAGTATGGAAAAATGGCTATTTCCTTCAAACACTATGTTTGTTTCATCTTTGTATGTGGTTTGCACGATTCTTTATGTGAGCTCATGTGTTGAAGCAAATCAGGTTGCGTCTGTGGAGAGTCATATTGTCTTAATACCTTATTATCTAACAAACGCACCGGTTAGATTTCCACTCATTTATTTTTTATATTTTTTCTTCCGAAATTTTCGTTGTGTCTGCAAGCTTGTCAATGGATGTTGAGAGTCAACATCCATTGTGTTAGATAATAAGCCATTAAGACAATCTGACTCTCCTCAAACCCCACATAATTTTCTTTTGTTACATATAGTCAAAGCCCGAAGAATCCCTCCAAACACATGGCTATGACGCTCCTCTACTATTCCTGCTCATGAACAGACATGCACATTTCGTGAGCCACTAAGGGATATGTTCAACTGGTTAAGGTCAATTAACTGACAAGCAAACATGTGGTATTGAGAATAGTAATTGCTATAACGATATTTCTGCTTCCAGAATTAAGCGCTGAATCTGTATGAAATATAATGCAAAATAGGTCATTAATGTCCAGATCTCAAAAGCAAAATTTGGAGGGAGTAGTAGTCATTTCCTTTTATTTCTAGAAAGAAGTATATAGGAGATATCAGTTACGGGCTAAAGTTACAGGAAAAACATATTTTTTCTTTTTTTTTTTTTTACATTTTTAGCATAACGCCAGGAAACTTATAATGTGAGAATTAGTCGATTACCTCGACACTTGCACTTCACTGGTACTTTATTTTATTGTATCAAGTTTAACATATTAATAACAATTATTATTATGGGCGTCAGTGAAAGTGTCATTTCATGACTCGTCAAATAGTGTGGGGTGTCAACACAGATATCGAATGATAAAAGTATTATTTCTTACATGAGAATGAGGCAGAGTTTTTTTGTTTGTATGTTTGGGAAGGTAAGAATATCATGTTAATTAAACTGACCTTATTTCTTGAAATATATTACTTTATCGAAGCCGGGAGAATTGAATAAGACAGTCATCACCGGGATTTTTTAAGGAAATTTAACCTTATTTTCTTACTCATCCATGTATAGTGTCTTCTCTGTTCCAAACTTTACTGATCAGCTTAATTTATTTCAATTCATATCAATTTATTTAATTTTCAGTTTTTGTTTTCTACAGTACTATATTTCTATATATAAAAGCGACACGTTTCCCGTATTGTTTTAGCTTACAAATATTTGGCCAAATTCTTGTCATATTTGAAGAGATATTAATTTGTTTGTTCCATTCAACAAGAGTTGCCTTCCAGCCTCGTTATGCTTCTCTAATGTCGGCTTTTGTGTTCTTTCGCGTCTCTTGCACTCATTTCTCTTCTGTGTGTTTCATTTATAATTGTGTGTGTGTGTTTTAGGATGTTTATGCATATCTTTATTTCTTGATTACTTCTATAAACCTTTTCTTCTTTTCTTACATTCATTCACATAACATTTTCTTTCTTTCTCTAATATTTCCTTCCTTTTGAATGTCTGTGCTCCCACTTCTGGTCAGACTTCCTTTCTGCTTTCTTTCCATTTCTTCCCTCTTTTTTTTTATTCTTCTTTTTCTGCATAGTCTTTCGTTCTACTCTCCTTCATTTCTTACGTCACTTCTTATGAAGTTCTTTCTTTTTCTCCCTCTCTTTTCTTCATATATTCATTTATTATCCTGCAGCCGATCTATTCATTAATTTTCCCTTTTATATTTCGGTCAGTCACTCGTTATCCATTTCCTTCTATCTTACTTTTTGTCCCTCTCTCACTTGCTCCTCTTATCTCTGTTTCAATGTTTTCTTGCTAGCGAAGACTAAGCTCTTAAAATTAGCGATTTCCATACTTTCTTTCCGACCGAAAATATTTTTCTAAAGATTTTGTCTTTTTACACAAGGCATACACATACAAGAAATATATAAATATATGTAAGTATGCATGGATGTATGTAGTACAGAGTACTAAATGTGCATGTGTGTCTATGGGTCCGAGCGTTATTACGTATAGAGAAGAATATGTGAAGCAACACGTATCTGCAAGTACAAGCCAAATTTCAAAGGTCAGATTTTAAGAAAATCGCATGTGTAACCAAACATGAAAAACAAATCAACAGTACAAACACGTCAAATGCTCATCCCTTTTAAATAGTCGCCACTTTAGCAATAACAGAATCACCATACTACTATTTCTACACACTCAAAGCAGTTGTGCAACGGCCCATTTGTAGCATCACATTCTGATAAGCTCAAGTGGGACTTTATTTGAGGCCACGACTGACAGCGTAGCTGTTGGTGTAGCCGAGGATCTTGAACCTACGGAGACAATATTTACATATCGCTTGAGGAAACACAATTAGATCTCATAATGCAGGGAGACAGTTGTATAATTAAGTGCCTGCACGTCCGGAGAACTACGTTGCGAGGAAACAATATCGCAGTGATTAAAAAATAAATGCTCAACCATACTCCTTCTTGTTGATACCAATTTTTACATATACACACACACACACACACACACACACACACACACATATATATATATATATATATATATATATATACAAGAATAAGGGCAGGGAATCGTCAATTAATAATAGAATTAATAATTAACAATTTTGCCAAGTAGTTCAGTATGAAAAAACCTTTATCGGTAAAACCATTTATCATCATA
>NC_068999.1:11338351-11340294 GCF_001194135.2 Octopus bimaculoides | reverse complement strand
ATATATGTATGTATATGCATGTGCCTGTGTTTATGTACACATGCATAACATGCATTTATAATAAAAATCAAACACACGCACGTAAATGCATATAAATATATATATAGTGAGAGATACCTGTTCAACCACCCTTGCACAATTATATACGAGTGTGTGGGTATGTGCACGAGTGTATGTGCGTAATCTATTTTGCTTATGTTGACCTACATTGAGATATTTAACTACGTCAACAATATCCTAGAAATATTTTGGCAGTGTGTTTCACGGTCGATTAAATTCAACCTTTATAACTCATGGAATTCAGGCGGCAGATAAGAGTTAAGCGGGCTTTCATCGCCTGTCCATTTTTTATTTAATAGTAAATGTCGTCTTATTATATTTCCACGTACTTTAATTCTTTACTGAATCGCTAGAAAACTGTGGAAGAAACTTAGCAGCATCTCGATCATTTTTTAGAAAAATATATATAAAATTACGGAGATGTACTTGCATAGCAAGTGACCTGATCTGAGATCGTGTGCTGGAACGAAAACAATTGTAGCGTGGAAGGTGTTTATAAGCCATTTAAAATAACACGCAAAAGCCGTCAGATTCACTTCAACATTTAAATTTAATTTGTCAAATTATTTTCGTCGCTTTCAGACCGCGACCTATTCACTGACAAAATTGAGATGCAGCACAATTTTGTCAGTGAATAGGTCGCGGTCTGAAAGCGACGAAAATATTTTGACAAATTAAATTTAAATGTTGAAGTGAATCTGACAGCTTTTGCGTGTTATTTTAAATGGCTTATAAACACCTTCCACGCTGCAATTGTATATATAAAATATCACATTTAAATTATAATCAATTGTATTATGAATGACAAGGCACACTCGATATTTTATGACTGCACATAAATTATATTTGAAACAAAACAGTGGTTAAGTCACAGTTTGAATGTGCTTCATCATAGACCTTGCTCAGAGTTACTAACCTGAATATTTATCAGACAATATCTTATTTCCATAGTTTGTAGATGCATAGTAATACAATATGCAAACTTTCTATTGCCCTGATGATTTTTAGGAAAGGGCATTAAATCATAATAAATGTGACCGATTTTATTTCTTTATTCTAGTATAAGATATAACACATAGTAATAATCCTGCCTGAAATTTGTCAATGGTGACAGAGGAGATTACAGGAAAAAACGTCTTCAAATCAGATTTTCATTTATCTGTTCTGGAAGAGAAAAAAAAACCTGGAGATGTTCTGACGATTTTGCTTGCTAGGAACAACAATATGATGCCCTCAAATCAAAATTTGTTTAAATCGAGGAAGGGTGCAAATCATCTGATATTATCTGAATTCAATACCGTTGCATGCAGGTGTTATCTTTTCAAAACTACAAGAGTGAGATAATGGTTTGAAAGTTTGGCACAAGGACAGCAATTTCGGGTGAGTGGATAATTCGATATCTTCGGCCCCAGTACTCAGATGGGGCTTATAGTAACGATCCTGAAAGATAAAAGCAAATCGATCTCCATGGGACTTGAACACGGTACGTAAAAACAGACAAAATGAGGCTAAGTATTTTGCAAGGTGAGCTAACAGTTCTGCCAGATCGCGGCCTTAAAGGCAAAGTTCATCTCAGCGGCATTTGAATTCAGAACGTATAGACAGACGAAATGCTGCCAAGCATTTTGGCAAGACGAGGATATTATCAACCAAAGGCTTAACTAATCCCGGTCGATAGTAGTTACTCGACTACCATATTTGATATGATTCACCATAGCTTATGCATATTTAATATGTGTAATTCCTTATATGATCTCAAATGCATTGTTTCTAATTGGCTTAAAATAATTAAGTAATAGAATAATCGGTATGTGTCTCGACGTGATTTGGGGGCAGAGAGAGAGAGAGAGAGAGAGAGAGAGAGAGAGAGAGAGAGAGAGAGA
>NC_068999.1:11334408-11335481 GCF_001194135.2 Octopus bimaculoides | reverse complement strand
TATATATATATATATATATATATATTCATCTACATTGTGTATTCGTTAATGTGTCTTTAAGTATGTGTCTGTTGGTTTTCGGGTGCGCTTGTGCGCGTGTATTATAATTGTTCAACAAACATTACTAACAAACATCGGTATAATACTAGTTGCAACAATATGAAGAAAATGACAATTAAAACTCCATAAAGAAATAACTTCATGAGGAATACTTGTTGCCGCTTTTTAATTCACCTGCTCTCATTTTGTCTAACTGTCCGTCAGTCTGTCTCACTCTGCCTGTCTGTCAGTCTCTCTTTCTCTCTCCATGTCTCTCTTTCGATTTATTTTTGTTTAGATCTCTCTATCTATCTAGCTGTTACTCGTTATCTCTCCTTTCAAATATTATTTATATACTTGTCTGATTCTCTCTGCTTTATGTCCTACATGTACATAATACCCGAAAATACCATTAAAATATAATCGAATTCACTAATAGAAGAGATTAAATTGCAACGAAATAATTGATAAGATTATCTGCAAAAAGAATATTAATAAATGGATGAAAAAAGTTTAAAAGTTTAAGAATATAAAAGAGAAATATTCAGGATGATTACATTTGGAACTATCTGAAATAAATGAAATAATTTTAGATAATTGAAAACATACTCCTTAACGTTAAATAAAACTGATGCTTTCATATATAATTAAACGATTTTTGATAAATATGCACACATACATACGTAAATATATGCAAGCACACCAGCCGGCAAAAATATACATAAAGGTATGAAGGTGTATATATATATATATGGGGGTGGGGGATGCACAGGTACATGTATAAACAGGCACATACACACATATAAGATTATATAATTGGGGAAATATCAATAGTTACATATTGTTAAAATACGTATTAGCATGTGTATACAGGCATGTATAATTATACATATGTAAATATACGCGTTTCTCTCTACATATACATAAAACCATACACACGTGTATGTGTATATATATATATATATATATATATATATACATAAAACCATACACACGTGTATGTGTATATATATATATATATATATATATATATA
>NC_068999.1:11326493-11331837 GCF_001194135.2 Octopus bimaculoides | reverse complement strand
ATATATATATATATATGAGCATCTATACTCTGTTGGAATGCAGTGCCTATATGCATGTGCGTGTGTGTGTTTGTGTCTGTGTCTTTGTGTTTGTGTGTGTGAGTGTATAGATAGATAGATAGATAGATAGATAGATAAATAGATAGACAGACAGATAGATAGATAGATAGATAAATAGATAGATAGATAGATAGATAGATAGATAGACAGAGAGACAGACAGATAACATTTACACACGTATAAACAAGAACACGCACATTTTTTTTATTTTCCTTACAAGTTTACATTAAAATTTTGTGTTGTATCAAGCAGATTTTTATTGGTTTCATTTGAACCATTTTCTAGTTCATAATCTTTGAAGAGGTTGCATATTAACACCTTATACGTATATTTAATTATATTTAATTATATTTAATTATATTGTATTTTCATAACATGCGTATAGTACAGAATCCTCGATTCATGAATGACGTGTACTGTACCACTAAGTGGCATTTACGTTATTCGTCCACGAGGTATAATATTGTTTTCTGGTATTTTAGGACACATTTTACTGATTATATTTACTGCACCGCAATCTACATAGAGGCGTGCACATATACTCTGAACACACACACACACGCACGCACCCAAACACACACACAATCTGCCAAGTAGAAACAGTACTTTACTGTATATTTAAGTATACTTGTTATAATTTGTATATATTTGTATTATTGTTAATGCAAAACAACACCACAGAGGAATCGACGTAAGGTTAAATAATAAACCGCGGTGGGTGAACCGCGATATGGCGAAGGATTACTATACACATAAAGACAAGCGATGTTGGGGGTGGGGGACAAACAGACACACACCAAAAAAAATAATAAACACATATTCATATACATATGTAGGAGAATATACAAATAATAACAACAGACGAGGACAGGTGGTGTAAATAACAAAAGTATATATTAGTATGACGCTCGGGAATACGGAAAGTCTTTGACGTTTCGAGCTACGCTCTTCAACAGAAAGAATACGGAGACAAGGAGAAAAACACGGAGAAAAAAAATTGAATAGTGTTCAGTCAACGGTCAATCAGTATATACATATACGACGAGCTTCGTCCAGTTTCCGCCTACCAAATCAACTGACAAGGCTTTGGTCGGCCCGAAGCTATGGTAAAAGATGCTTGTCCAAGGTGTCACGCAACAATCTACTTACCACTCATCCACACATACACAGACTCACTCACACATACACACACACACTTACATATACACCCACACACACAAATGAGCGTGTGATTGCGTACCGAATACTGCATTGAATTTACAACCAAGGACAAAATATCTCCCATGCACTACTTTCTTCACATATTTTATCTGCAAATGTATGAGAGGTCCAAAAGAATTTTTAAACACTTGTAGAAGGAAGGCGCAATACGATTGAATGAGATAAACCAATAACTCACTGCTTAAACAAAATTAACTTCTTTACTCATGCAAAATTGCTTACGGTAATAATAAGGCTACATTCGTCTAATATATATTTTGCACGTTGTGTATATAATTTCTTATTCACTTTTGCTATGATACACAGATTGAATCCCAATTTTATAGTTATGTTCTGAATATGAACAATTCAGACTTAGTCTAATTCATGCTTCATGGATGTGAAAGTATGAAAGTAGTACAATTATTTCACAAGAATGAACAAGTGATATTTCAGCTTCAGAACAGACTTACAAACATAAATGGGATTAATTGAAGAGTGACGGGTCATTTCAGTCTGGAAAAAACTCGATAGTTTTTAGAAATGTTTTTCTTTTTAAATATATTTACTGTATATACGTATCTATGCATACATGCATGCATGTATGCATGTATGTATGCATGTATGTTTGTCTGTATGTATGTATGTATGTATGTATGTATGTATGTATGTGTGTGTATGCAAGGGTGTGTGTATACATTGAGAGAAAGACAGACTCATCCATTCACAAACATAAGTGTGTGTGTATGTATGCATGCATGTATGTATGCATGTATGTGTGTATGTATGTGTATGAATGCATGCATGTGTGTATGTATGAGTGAAAACACACAGACAAACAAGCACAACACACACGCACACATGTATATATATGTCTTAAATGTATGTGTATCTATGTAATATATGCGTTTATATCTATGTAAACGGTATAATGTAAACATATAGCTATATTTGTAGAAGCAATATAGACGCAAATGCACACGCACACACACAAACGAGCGCACTTTCACACAACACGCGCAAACACAAACACACACACACACACACACACACACACACACACACACACACACACACACAGGTGCATGTGTGTATATATACAAACATAAATACACTCATATTAATTTGTGAAACTAAGCGTAAAGCAGTTATCACCTTATACATAGATGAATATTAATATAAGTATATATATATGTGTGTGTGTGTTTGTATGTGTGTATATGTATACACATATATGCATACAGATGTACACCCATACATACATACATTCATTAGTATACTTTTATATATATATATATATATATTATATATATATACATACATACATATATACATATATGTATATGTACATATATATTTATACATATATACATGTATATGTGTGTGTGTGTGTGTGTGTGTATGTGTGTGTGTGTGTGTGTGTGTGTGTGTGTATAGCAGTGTTTTCTTCCTCTCTCCTTTAGTATTGTATCACAATATTGATTGTACTTATTACCGTTGTAGGCAGTAATGAGTCTTGTAATTATCATCATCATGAATATCATTCTTAATTGCCTTTCATCTGTCTGGATCATTAAAAACATTACTAAACGTGTGATAAGTTCGATTATATCGATCGTTTATAAACTTGCCCTTCAAATGTATTGCTTTAAGAAAGCGTTATCTAATTACGTGAAGTAATAGGATCTCCGTCGTTTTCGACTAGGAATTTTCAGCTCATCGTTAAAATGCGCAGAATATCTTTCTCATCAATGCTGCATATCTGTGGCTGAATATTCAGCATGCAGTGTGTACTGCTAATATAATTATTAAGCAATGTTAGCACGCTGTAATGTGAAAGGATTATTATTTTGTATGACAGTTGCATTATGTCCGCTCTGCTAAGTAGCCATCTGTATTTTTTTATGTTTTTTATATGATGTATATAATATATATTTAGTGTATAATGTATGTAATCTTATATTGCAAATATAGCGAATTAGGAGATATACGAAGTTGTACCGAAAATTTATTGGGATTAAGAGTAAGGCAAACAGCCTCGTGGGGCTGAACTGCCGAGTTCATTTACAGGGCTTAAGAAAACTGAAGGACTGCTGCAATAATCTGACTCTGAAAGGGAAATATGTCGAATAAAATCATAATTACCTTATCCTCCTGTATTTTCTCAAACCCAAAGCGAGGAAATTCTCAGCTCCCTCTCGTAGTAATTTGCATTATGTATATACCGTTACATTCGGTGATAAATACGGGGATGTTGTACACCGTGTCCTAACCCCTCCGCTTATTGTATCGGTTAAGATAATTTGAAGGTGACTTTGTTTTCATTTTTAGCAATTGGATCTAAAAACCTGAGGTTTCCTTGTTATTTTGATATTAGTAATACGTTTCCAAAAAGTTACAATGAACTTCATATCATCTTGAGGCAATTTAAAACGACATGGAACAGGAAATGACACTGAATTCATCGACGCACATAACACCGAACAAAATGAAACTGAAAGTAAGATCTAAGTCAGTGAATATTAAGAACGATATGGTAAGGAGAAAGGAAAATATGATAACAGAGAATCCTCGTGTTTTATGAAAATAGTTGTACAGAAATCTGAAAATCTTCCGCATGGATTTTGCTGATAAGGAAAGTATATATACCTGCACGTATGAGTATCTTCACTTTATATGTAAGAGATTTTGCATTTAGGTGGATGAAATTTTCCATAGAAATTCCTTTAGATTCAAGGTCAAACGATGTCTTCCTCTGTGTAATGCATGTATTTATCTGCTTGTTCAATTGAGTTTTGCATATTTGATGAAGCTCAGGTGAATCCCAAAACGGATTACCGGGTGAACACTTACGAGTGAACCAATGTGGGAACTAGCTTGCTTCTCAACTTCATGGTTTTGGGTTCAGTCTCACTTCGTGGGACCTTAGGCAAGTAAAGTTTACTATAGTCCCGGCTCGACCACGTTGTGAATTCATGTACTAATATTTACTCTAGAAATAACGTGGCGCGCCGGCAGAAACGTTAGCACACTGGCGAAATGCCTAGCGATATTTGTCTGTCTTTATGTTCTGGGCTCAAATTCCACTGAGGTCCACTTTGCATTTCATGCTCTCGGGGGTCAATAAATTAAATAACATTTGCGTACTGAGGTCGATCTATTCGATTGGCTCCTCCCCAAAATTTCGGGCCTTTTGCCTAGAGTAGAGAAGAATTTTTTATAGAAGTCGGCGATCTGCCAGAAACGGAACGCCGGGTGAAATTCTTAGCGGTATTTCTTCTGGCTTTACGTTCTGAGTTCAAAATCCGGCCAGGACCACTTTGCCTTTCAGGGTCGATAAATTAACTACCAGTTGCGTACTCGGGTCGTTCTTATCGACTGGCCCCTCCCCCAAAATTTCGAGCGTTGTGCCTAGAGTAGAAAAGAATATTTGCTTTAGAAATGAATAAACTCGTGCAAAGACAGGCACCACTACCTGTTTTCAATAATTGTTTATTACATGTGCACATGTCCAAATAATTTCAGAGTAAACACGACCAGAACTTATGTTATCGATATTGTTGAAATTGGAAAAATAGCTAAATGTTGCAAGACTTTCCACCCGAGGAACTAACGTTTCGGCCAGCCCAACACCTTAAGCATTTATCAATCGCATTATGCGATCAATTTTATTAACATTTCTTTTTAACATGGCAAATTTAATCTCATAAATAGCTTTTACAAAAATCGATCTTTATGTTACTCTCTAAAGAAAAATCAATACAGAAAAAGTACATGAAATAGTAAAGACACAGCGATATGAATTCCTTGAGTAATGGCACTAAATGTTTTGTCTGTCAAAGTTTAATTTTAGTTTTATTGACTTTGCAGATGTACAAAGGCAGGCGTTTTCTGTAAAATGGTTGCCTTGGTTCTAGAGGTGCCTATCTTTAGGAGGATTAAATGAAATGTGGTAATATTGGAGCATTTTTTCTGCCGTCGCTATCATTTATCGGGAATTTAAATAGCTTCAAATTACACGAATAAATTTTGGTATCACATTTTAGTGAAAGTTTAACAGGTTTTTCATAATTTTAAATACGAT
>NC_068999.1:11324052-11326483 GCF_001194135.2 Octopus bimaculoides | reverse complement strand
ATATATATATATATATGAAAGTAGCCATAGCAATGCAGTAAATACCATATTTTTCTGTTAAATTTGCAGCTTTTAAAACTCAATGAGCAGCACATTTTGAAACCATTACCCGGTAAAATCTTCAGGTGAGCATAATATGAACTTTATAGGTGCTTAGGGATTTCAGCTAAATACGAACAACTGGACATTAAGCAACATAAAACAATTTACTCTTCTGATAAAAGCAACTGGCTAATACGCTGGGTTCCTATTTCCTTTTCTCAAACCGTTCCCATAGTACACCTGAAACTAATTCAGGAGTGTTGTCTTCCTAATTCTTATTCTAGCCATGAAAATATTCTTATTGTAAAATAATTATTGTTTACCACTGATATTGTCAGAGTTACAGTAGAATTATCACACGCCTTTACTAGAATCTGTGTTTAGGGAGTACAGCTATGCCTGGCGGCACTGTTACTTTTTTTTATCTGAATTCAAATGTTTCAATCATGTAATTAGACT
This sequence comes from Octopus bimaculoides, assembly GCF_001194135.2. Taxonomy (NCBI): domain Eukaryota; kingdom Metazoa; phylum Mollusca; class Cephalopoda; order Octopoda; family Octopodidae; genus Octopus; species Octopus bimaculoides. Next base: position 11,325,982 of record NC_068999.1, on the reverse strand, counting down.
GGTAATTATTTTATTGATATCGCTAGTATTGTGAACTGGACTTGAATTGGGTTTCATAGCCAAAGGAAAATGCCAAGTGACCATATTCCGCATAGTATAAAGGGTCACGTTGTACCGATTTTTCCAGTACAATGGGCTACCAACGAAAATCCAAAGGAAAAAAGAAAATACACGCAATAAAAGCTCTCACTTTTATCTAATGATATGCGTAACGACAGGGTATTATATTTCGCAACGAAATTACATAGCGTTCGGTTCACTGCGATCGTGCGGTATTTGGGAGGATGTATTAGGCGATAGGTCAGGGTTAACCAAAACCTTGAGACATAATTGTTAAATTGAGAATATAATAAAAGGCGGTATTCTATCCCTTTTTAATCACAGGTAAGCATACCACGTAATCAGGTTTACACCACAAAATGGCGTCTTTGTGTGCATTTAGTGAAGTCTAGCCTCTTGTAAGCATTAACAGCATGTTTCCAATATAAGAATATCTTGCATGATTTTTATCAATCAATTTTCTTCTCGTCAATGATTTCATTGATTTTCATTTTAGTTCAGTATCTGTTTTGATCGAAATTATCAATGACCCCAGAATGGCCATATATTAATACAATATATTACGGCAAATCGTTGCTCACGAGCGAGTGCGGCTTTGTAACATGTATGAGACTACCACCATTGTCTTTAGATACCGATGTAATGAAAGACTGCGACCAACTGAATCTCAGCCTGCTCAATCTTCACCGACAACTTAGCTGACACATATTTTTTCGTTGATTAGAATACATCAAATGAATGATCTAATATTAATATTTCATGAATTGAAATTTGACCAAAAATATCACGTTGAAACCGTCTTCTTAATTCGTATATAACATTATCTTCCCTCAAGCAAATCATACACAAACACGGTCATACATATCAATACAAACTCACATACAGACATACGAGGGCGTGGTGATAAGTTCCTGACTTTGAGTAAAAAAAACAATATAGGAGGATCTACTAATTAAAATCCCATTCAACATATACCCCTCTCAGGTTTATACACGTTTTACAGTATTCCTTCATATGCTGTAAGCCGAGTAAAACAAGTCAGAAGGTTGGACTTCCAGCAAGGCTCTTCGCAATACAACTTAAAGCAAGGAACTTTCCAGCACACCCTTGTACATAAGCATGCATAAATTTATCGAAGGCGTACTAGGGAGTTGACTACAGCATTAAAGTTATAACTATTTACATAACTTTGATAGGTTTCGGTCAATATAGGCCCAGGACATGTGTAACTTCATAACACCACCTGGTGAAGTCTTTTAGTCATCTATGGGGCACCATGACCCACTCAAGCTAAGAGTTACTATTACTTACACATATATATATTTGACGCGTGTGGGCGTTCAGCTTATGCCGAACTTCCGGCACAAATGAATTGTTTATAGTGACCAGACGTATGTGGACAGCATTAGCTCACTCTATCCATCTATGCATGTTCTCTGAAGAGGTGCAGTCAGTACCACTCGTCCGGTGTCGTAGTGATCGCATAGCTAAGTGAGATGAAGAGTTTTGCTCAATAACACAGTTCACCACCCGGTATAGAAATTGAAATCGTGTTATCTAGATCGTAGGTGCAACGCCCCAAACACAAGGCCATGTGCCCCCACCCCGAATATATATTTGTTTTTCATATTTTTAATACCAATCCGTCTGGATTTTCACTGTGTACTGAGCCTGTTTATATATTCCCACCGTGGCGAATGTATGTCTGCCGCGTTCTGTTTTCTATTTTTTATTTGCTTTCTGACAATTTTCATATTCACGTAGAGACATATATGCACACATAGACACGCAATCGTATAAATAGACGTGTGTGTGTTTGTCTTTGATTATGAATGTACGTATATATATATATATATATATATATATATAT
>NC_068999.1:11323080-11323823 GCF_001194135.2 Octopus bimaculoides | reverse complement strand
CATCAATACAAGCATGTATATATATATTACGTATCTATGCATATATATACATATACACACACACACACACATATATATATATATTTATATTTATATATATAGGTAGGAAGATAGACAGACAGATATACAGATAGATAGATAGATAGATAAAAGAATATATATATAAGAATACATATATATACATATATATATATATGTATATATATATATATACATACATACGCAAATTGATATATACATGCTTGTATTGATGCATATATAATTACTCACATATATACACGGATACACGCAGTCGCACAAACATTTGCATGCGTATCACTAATCTTAGACTCACTTCAGACTTTACACATACATGAACAATTATAGACATATATATATATATACATGAACACACAAACACACGCACTAATACATATATATGTGTGTGTGTGCGTGTATATGTGTGTGTGTGTGCGTGTATATGTGTGTGTGTGTGTGTGTGTGTGTGTGTGTGTGTTTGTTTGTGTGTGTGTGCTGCGAAGCACTACTAATACTGTGAGCTTTAATAATGACCATCAACCGGTTTCTTCGTCTGAGTTCGTTTGATCTGCTCGTAGCTATACAACAGAACTTTAACTTTTCCCACGCATTGTGTGAAGAAAATGTCTCCTATCAGGCGTGTATATTTTTAGACACCTAACAAACGTATTAGCAAATCTGTCTTACCTCGAACAGAATGTGTATGCGTGCGCATACGAACAGAC
>NC_068999.1:11321404-11322115 GCF_001194135.2 Octopus bimaculoides | reverse complement strand
AATTTGCGTTTAAATTACACACCCGAATCATCTTCAAGTACCACACATTCTGATTCGAATATATACCTAGGCTGGTGATGAACTCGAATAGAATGAACCTACAACGTATCACACATACCTGTCTGTGTGTGTTTGTGTGTGTTTGTGTATGTGTGTGTGTGTGTGTGTGTGTGTGCGTGTGTGTGTGTGCGTGTGTGTGTGTGTGTGTTTGTGTGAGTATCCATGTGTTTGCGTGCGCTGGTGTTTATTTAAAAGAATAAAGGAGGGAACCGTAATTACTCAATAGCTGAGATCTCAACGTTTTACGTAGCTGGGATGATAAGAAAAATGTCGGAAAAAAATTGCCTCCACACGTGAATTAATTATAAAGATATATTAAGCAGTATATCGGTCAAATTGTTGAGGAATGGTTGCAAAGCCTTATATTTAATTGATTTATATTGCATATTTTAAATCATATATATTATATATTCATAAATATAACTGAAAACAAAGCAGCCACCATTCAGTAAGTATCAAAGGGAGGAAAACCATTAAATACAAGACAAAAACGACCCGCCGAGTCGGACCTAACGCTGTTAAGGCCCGCAGAAAGCAAAACAGAATGTGTTAACGCGTCTCAAAGCTTCTCATAAAGCCATACATACATATATACGTATATACGTACTTACATACATACATATGTACCAACATATATACATTTATATATAT
>NC_068999.1:11317685-11320877 GCF_001194135.2 Octopus bimaculoides | reverse complement strand
AAGAGACAAACCAGAGTAAAAAAAAAACTACAGAAAATTTGTGTTATATGTTTAAAGAATATATTCAAATCGTTATATTAGAAAAATGTTATAACATTTTGTGTACAATAACATGGTTTTTGGAGAAATAACCGGTTTCGTAATTTCTTTTCAAATTTTTTCAAATTTCTTTACCGATATTGTCATCTCTTCTCTATGAGATTGGGAAGGTAAACATGGTTTTTTTTCGGTGTAAGGGAGATAATAAAAAATGTTGGGAATGACTAGGTTTTATTAATTTAACATGATTTTGGTTTAGAAAGAATAGGATGTTACAATTGGAAGACCGAGTTGATTTCGGCGGGATTATAACCTGAAAACCCTCGCAAGAAATGCCATTAAGTTATTCATCTGAGGTTCTGCCACTATATCGCATTAACATTAATAAACATTTCTAGAAGGTGGCAAGTCGATAATATCGATCTTAGTGTTCAATACTCGGCAGAATTTGAACTTACAACGAAAAGAACTGGAATAAATACCTCTAAGAGTTTTGTCAGATGAGTTACTGATGTTTTATCGGAACATGTCCTTTCTTTGATTGGCACAAGGCGTGAAATTTTGGGGTTGGCACCTAGTTGATTTCATCGACCCCGAAATGGTGAAAGACAAAGTCGACTTCAGAATTTGAAATTGGATCGTAACGATTATTCTTTCAGCATTCCTCGTTAATAATAACAACTAAAATAACAGCAAAAACGAAAATAATCATTCCTACGATAGGGGGAGGGGGCAAGCCGATTGCGGGAGGAAGTAAGTCGATTACATTGACCCAAGTGCGTAGCTGGTATTTATTGTATTGTCACCAAAAGGATGAAAGATCGTAAAATTATTCTATAATCTGTTAATAATCATAAACATAAATAATTACAACAGCATGGACAACAACATCAATAATAGTAATCAGTTCTACTATAGACACAAATCTTGAAATTTTGGGGGAGGGGACTTGTCTATCACATCGACCCCAGTACATAACTGATACTTAATTTATCGATCTCGAAAGGATGAAAGGCAAAGTCGATATAGTCGAAATTGAGCTCAGAACAGCAACAGACGAAATGCCGCTAAGCACTTCCACCAGAGTGCTAAAATTTCTGTCAGCTCGACGCCTTCCACAATAAAAATAAATAATAATGGTTCCAAATTTTTCCGCAAGGGCAGCAATATGTGGGGAGGGGATGAATCGATTACATCGATCCCAAGTTTACAACTGGTGCTTATTTTAGCAAGTCCAAAAGGATGAACGGCAAGGTCGACCTCGGCGGAATTTCAGCTGAAAACGGAGCTACAGGCGAAATACCGATAAACATTTGGCCCGGCGTATTAATGATTCGACCAGGTCACTGCCTTGCATAATAACCATTGTAACCTTTCCTACTAAAGGCACAAGAGCTGAAATTTGGGTGGAAAGGACTAGTTGATTACATCTACACCAGTGTTTCTCTAGTATTTAATTTGTAGACATCGAAAAGATGAAAGGCAATGTCAACGTCGGTGGAATTTGAGCTCAGAGCGTAGGTACGGGCGAAAAATACCGTTAAATATTTCGACCGGCGCGCTACGCTAACGATTGTGCCAGCTCACCGCCTTCCGCAACAACAACAACAACAACAACAACAACAACAACAACAACAACAATAATAATAATAATAATAATAATAATAATAACAACAAATTCCATACAACAATTAATACTGAAATCAATAGAGGAAGCGCGTAATAAGAACATTTGTATCGATAAATATTACTAAAATAGTATACTATGACAAAAGTAATGACAAGACACATTTCAGGCCTAAGAACTTTGTGCACAAGGAGTCTTAAGAATCGGTGAATCATTAAATAAAATATACACTTCGACACCCGCTTGAAATCGATTAACTTCAGAACTTGGTAAAGTGAAAATGGAACTCAATACAGCAAGAAAACCAAGTGAAGTTGAATAAATCCGGAGAGAATTTTGACCAGCGGACGGATCGCTATAGACAACGTTGCCAGAAACAATGGTCACAGAAAATGAAAAATCTTGGAGGAAATAGCAAATAAATGAGTAAATTAAAAAGATAAAATATAATAACACAGAAACAACAAACGTAATATAAATGAGAAGCAAAGGGATATGGCAATATCCCAGGTTTCCAGTTTGTGTAGCGGAAAGAGTTTTAATAAAATAGAGAAAACATTAAACATAACACTTGACTGGTACACTGCGGGATAGATTATATAAATCGCAAAGATTTCAAAAACTAGTAAATACTAAAATTCTAGGAACCCATTAGTACCGAATTATGACTTAGATTCTTCAACTGCAATTATATCACAACGGTTAATGATACATGTGGAAGAACAAGACATAAACAAGTGGGGAAAAAAAAAAAACATTCTGCAACTTGCTGAGCAGAAAAGGTGCTTCAAAGTTTATAGCAAAATTGTGGATTAGGAGTTTAATAAGGGCAATGATGATGTGAGGTTTTCCTGATGTCAATACAATAATATATCCCAAGCGTGGGTGATGGAATCATAGTCCCAGACAATGATGATACATTGCACATCTCAATACATTAAAATGCGTTAAAATAAATGGTAAATAGTTCTTTGGCTGGGGTGTTTGTATTAAGCGATGGCCAGTGTGGAAATGTTGCTGGTCAACTCGTTTCGTATGGACGCTGGTGTTCCCGTCATTGTTCTTACTTCTGCTGGTGTGGTTGTTGTGGTTCTTGATGACGACGACGATGACGACGACAGTGATGAGGATAACGATGATGATGATGATGATGATGAGAGGGAAGAGGAGGAGGACGACGACGACGACGAGGATAATGCTGATGGTAACAACGATGGTGGTGGCGCCGGCAATGATGATGGCGATAAGGATGGAAACAATGCAGGTGTTAATGGGTCTAGAGGGAGGTGGGGGTCGAAGGTAGTCAATGTGGTGTTCGCGATGATATGGAAATCGGTCGCTCTTTAACTGATTATAATGGGACCTAGTAGAGCGTTTTCTTTGTCTACCGATACAATAGGAGGTTTTTATACACAGACACACACACCCGCACACACACACATACAAATATATATAGATATATGTACATATATATATGTATATATGCGCATATATATATGTGTATGTATATATATATATATATATAT
>NC_068999.1:11313400-11315791 GCF_001194135.2 Octopus bimaculoides | reverse complement strand
TATATATATATGTGCGTGTGGATATATATATATATATATATATATATATATATATATATGTCTGTGTATGTGTGTGAGTGTACATGTGTATGTATGTCTGTGTGTGTGCATGCGTGCGTTGAAATAGCACGAGAAAATGCAAGACATTTGGTATCGCTCGACAAAACATTTGATTAAGTTAAAGAATACAAACAGAGAAACCCTTTTAAAGATGTTTCTAGAATAGCGAAGCATGTGAATCATGCATGTTTTGCTTTTTCTTCAACTTTTGATTATCACAAATTATTTAATTTTGGTCTTCTCTTTTTCAGGATAGAATATTCTCAACATTGGTGCTTAGAGATATTCTCATATTCGGATATTCTCATATTCGTATATTCTCATATTCGGATATTCTCATATTCCGATATTCGGTTATTAGAGAATACAAATATCCGAAGACAAGGATTACATGTGCATATTTTTTGAGATAATGTATAAAGTTGTTTAATTTAAAATTGACAATGCAGCGATATTTCAAGTAACGGGATTTTATAAAATTGAACTCCATCTTTAACTTGTGTACAATTCAATTTACAGTACAGGCACTAAAACATTTTAAGATTACTTATACACATCATGTTGCATGTTTAGTGTTTTGCACGTTGGGCCTACAACTTGGAAACTATATCTTTGTATATGAATCATTCGGATTTGCATGCACAGTCTAAGAAAGAAATGATTTTCCTTGCTTACTAATATGTCGCTTGTGACATGAATATTACTCTTACGATTTAGAAAACAAGCATTTTTAAAATTTTGTCTTTCTAAGAAACCTTTTGCGCGAAATGTAACAGTTATTCCCATGAAACTTTTCATATGTTAGGTTTCTCGGTTAAAATAATTTGGAACATTTGTATCATAATGGAAAAATAATGTTAATGAGATATAAATATTCCAGCCAATAACGGATTACACCAAATCATATTAATATTGTAGGTCTTTGAGATGGACTTGAGGGCTATATAATAGTCTTTTTTAGTTCAATAAAATAATGAATATTTTAATTAATTCCCTAATGACTTGCAACCCTGGAGATTTTCTGAGAAACGGGATAACATAATTGGTGCTAAATGTGCACGTATCATCAATACAAGATGGAATCTCAGGAGGCATTCAACAGTTTATGGCGTTGTTGTCAAAACTAATAATTTAGTTTGGATGTGATAATCAGTATTATGTAAATTTCACTAGAATACGATATACATTTTCTAATCAGAGTCACTAGAATTAATATACACCAAGGTATAGTGTAACATTTTAGTAAATGAACAATCGTTATATTTGTATCTATTAGATGTGAAGTCCTACTTCGTTCAAAGTACTAATTATATTTCCCCCTATTTTCTTGGAGGTACTGTCCGTTGTCTGTGTACAGAGTATTCTCGACAAAAGGTTTTTTTTTCCCACTACTCTTAATCTTTCATCTTAATTATGTTGTCCTACATTTTTTTATTACCTGTTTAACAGCAATCATTAATTGCCAGAGATTCGCCGTTCCTATCTTAATGCCTTATACAGTTAATCCATATTTTACACCGCACCTTTCTATCCAGCAACCCGTTCATATGTGCATACGTGTATACTCATACTCGTCTTTATTTGTGCCTGCGTATAGATGATTGTGTGTGAGTATGTGGGTGTGTGTTTATCAGTGTGTGTGTATATATATATATATATATATATATATATGTATGTGTGTGTGTGTGTGTGTGTGTGTGTGTGTGTGTGTGTGAGTGTGAGTGAGTGAGTGTGTCTGTATATACATATATATATATATATATATATATATATATATATATATATATATATATATATATATATATACATATATACTCAGACACATATGCATACATATATAAACGTATATATATGCGTATATTTTTGTATGAATATGAGGAAAGCCATATATATGTGTATGCGTGCGTGTGTTGCGGAATATGTGTGATTGTGCGCGCACGTGGATGCTTATATATACATGTGAGTGTATCTGTATGTGTGTGTGTGTCTATATGTGTGTAGATTTTATTCTTTGTCAAAGTGTATTTGTGATAGTAACTGCTTGTCTTTGCAATCGATATTAGATTAATTGTTATTCCATCATCGATATTGACGCTCCTCTGTCAACCATCATCCCCGCCGACGTGTCGCACCGTATTAAGTATAATCGGTACAAACGTTCGAAAGTAGAAGCAAGCGCACTCAGATCCTCCCTCACAGGCATAGGCGTATGCGAAAATAAAACAAAAAAATATATATTAAAAACATCTCCTTCTCTGCCATCCTCACCTTTTATCCCTTTCTCTCTCTCTCTCTCTCTCTCTCTCTCTCTCTCTCTCTCTCTCTCTCTCT
>NC_068999.1:11310495-11312969 GCF_001194135.2 Octopus bimaculoides | reverse complement strand
TATATATACACACACACACACATATATATGGGGGGGGCGCAGGAGTGGCTCTGTGGTAAGTAGCTTGCTTACCGACCACATGGTTGCGGGTTCATTCCCACTGCGTGGCACCCTGTGCGAGTGTCGGCCGACCAAAGCCTTTTGATTGGATTTGGTAGACGGAAACTGAAAGACGCCCGTCGTATATATATATATATATATATGTATATATATATATATATGTATATATGTATATATATAAACGTATGTGTGTTTTTCAATGTTACAAATAACTCGGAAAAAATAAATAGTTACCAGGGTAGCACAAATTCACACAAGTACCAAGGATAAAACAACCTACGTATACAAGTAGAAACTCCAGGTTTAGGTGAAAAAACATTGGTATTAATCCAGAAGGAAGAAAATTGTCTAAAATAATGCAATCTTCTTATCAAGGAAAGAAAGAAACTAAATATATCAATAAGACGTTTTAACAGAATGTGATGACTGCGTATGTAATGAAGGGAAATCTAGCAAGTTGTATTTTTTAAACCGTGAATAGGTATAACGTCAAAGGTTGTTTAAATGAAGAGAAAAGAAGAGAAAGAAAGAAAGTAGCAGAAAAAAAATAGTGGAGCAATATTAGAGCGATAAGTGTATAGGAATAAGGTTTAAAGTCATGGCAGTAGATATATTTAGTGGAAGTGAAATATAAGACGAAAATCAAAGTTCGAATTTTATAGAATGGTACAAATCACTTATAGTAACTAAAGGTATGATTCGCTCAATTCTTGCAACGATAAACGCTTTCTATAAACGTGTTTACAAGAGGATTTTCTGAGAACAAGATTAAGTACGTTTCACTGTTATAAAGCGGACAAAAAGATTTACCTTTATCATACGGAAAATATATAGAGAGGATATATTATTCCAAATCAAATTGTCCATCATGATTCATTAGATACCAAATTAATTTACTAAGCCCAGTATTGTTACGTTTATTGATATGTCTACATGTAGAGTAACTACCTACAATAAAAAAGACGTCAGAACCGCAAGTAATTTTACATTATTTCATATATATATAAACATTTGGTCCATGCACATCTACTCTATTCTACCATCACAATGTATTCGCTGTCGCGTTTCTTCCAATATGTTTTATCGTATCGTGTCTATTCATTTATAGCGTCCTACAAGTTGAAATGCATGGATTCTTATATATAAATACCGCTAAGCGTTTCACCTGGCGTGCTAATGATTCTGCTAGGTCACCACCTTGTCACCTACCAGTAATACCGAATGGAACAGTAAGTTGACAATGATTGGAACAGAAATAAGTTGAGGTCAATAAGAAGACCGATTCTCTCTATATGAAGGCTTTTCTGTCTTGCGCCGACTGGTTGAACTTCTGGGTTTCTTTTAGATTTTCTCTTAACTAAACACTTAACCTGCCTGAATATATAGGGCAACATTTTGCCTCATTCCCCTATAACTATTTAATGTACTTCACTGCGTGTTATCTGGAAGCCCTTATTTTCGTTGTTGTTGTTATCATTATTGTTATTGTTGTTGTTGTTGTTCAGGTCTGTGTGCATTGTAGAAAGGATTATTGTTATTATAGCTGTTAATATTTTTACTTTTATTGCTAGTAATAATAACATCCATAATAATAATAATAATAATAATAATAATAATAATAATAATAATGATAATAATTTTATTGACGATGTATTTGTTGTTAAAGCTAAGCTTCTCTCTTCCTCCTCTCATCTCCCTTTCTTTGGTTCATATTTATTCTATCGCCCACACTTTGATCTTAAATAACACAACTTTCACATCTGCTTAGCTCAGCGTTTCGTCGCTTTTTGCTGTTGTTGTTTACCTCCCTCTCCTTAATTTTATCCCTTCTCCTCCTCCTCCTCCTTCTCAACCTATTGATCAATTTCCACTTCCACTAATCCTGAATTTCCATGTACTTTTTCTTCTGCTTCTTCATCTTCTTCTTCTTCTCTTTTCAAAATATCATCATAATCCTTTTCTTCATCTTCATCATCATCATCGTCATCATCATCATCATCATCATCATCATCATCGTCGTCATCATCATCGTCATCATCATCGTTGTCGGCGTCATCATCATCATCACCACCATCATCTTCATGATTACTCTCCCCCCTCCTCATCATCTTCTATTTCTTGTTCATCTCCTGGTACTATTACATCTCTCTATATCTTCTACACCTTCTCCTCCTACATATCCCTCATCCAGTTATCTCTTTTCCTTTTATTCTCCTCGTCCCCTTCTTCTCTTTTCACTTTTTCTTTTTCTCCTCCCCTTCTTCTTCTTCTTCTACTTCTTCTTCTCCTCATTCTTCTTCTTCTTCTTCTTCTCCTTCTTCTTCTTCTTTTTCCTCTTCGTCTTCTTCTTCTTCTTCTCCTTCTTCTTCTCTTTATTCTTCTTCTTCTTCTTCTTCTTCTTCTTCTTCTTCTTC
>NC_068999.1:11305466-11308524 GCF_001194135.2 Octopus bimaculoides | reverse complement strand
TATATATGTATGTATGTATGTATATGTACATTTGTATATACATACATATATATGTGTGTGAGTATCGGTTCGTATATCTGTCTTCTGTGTGTGCTAGTGAGTGTGGTGCACATGTATGTGTCTCTCTTAAAATTACACGTTTTTCCCTCCCTCCACAATTCTTATTCTTTGTCACTGTATCACGTTCAATCCCTCCTCTCCCCATCATTTCACTTTCTCTCTCTCTCTCTTTTCCGCTCTCTTACTCTCCACTTTTTATGATTGCTCACCATTTCCCTTTTTTCCAGTCTATCCCTCTCACTTTTCGTTCTATAATGCCGTCCGTAATTAGCAAAATTTTCTTCCGTTTCCCAACGGCATCCCGCTGTTTCCCGGTCTTTTTCTACCACGTGATATCGGCAGACCACCTGCTGATGCTAATGATATATGTTATTCCACTATAACTGGCAATCTTACCGTAGGTAATTTACTCTCGCATGCAACGCAAATATTCTCTGCTAGCGTCAAATTTACGAAAAGTAATAAGTATGGAGACACGAAAAAAAAAAAAATTAAATGAATAAATAAATAAATGAACAAATCTAAATCTTTAAACAAAATGTTTTTCAAAAAAATATTTACGAAGGGATTAACGCTACTCGAAATACTAACTAACGTTTTCCTTTTCTTTTTTTTAATGGCGCTATGTAAATCGCTTTTAGTAAGAACACGAAATATGTTCATACATTTGCAAGTAATTTTACTACGTCAATGCTAAGATATAAGATATAAGAAACACATTAGAAGGTTTTTGCATCCTGTCTCTTACAAATTTTATTATTTATTACTAGAAAATAATATTTATATTCTAACTTGTTATACTTCTCTATTCTTTCTCTTTGTAGCGTTTCTTGGCAATTTTACCCTTCAGTCAGTCTATCTGTCTGTCTTTCACTCCGTCTTCCTTTCACTCCTTACCAATCTATCTATCTATCTATCTATCCATCTATCTTCTTCTTCTTCTTCTTCTTCTTCTTCTTCTTCTTCTTCTTCTTCTTCTTCTTCTTCTTCTTCTTCTTCTTCTTCTTCTTCTTCTTCTTCTTCTTCTTCTTCTCCTCCTACTCCCTCTTCTTCTTCTTCTTCTTCTTCTTCTTCTTCTTCTTCTTCTTCTTCTTCTTCTTCTTCTTCTCATCATCATCATCGTCTTCTTCCTTTATTATTATTATTATTATTATTATTATTATTATTATTATTATTATTGTTGTTGTTGTTGTTGTTATTATTATTATTATCATCCTTCTTTTTCTTTTCCCCCCTTTATTCCCTGCTCGGCACTTGACTCGTTATCATATTATAGATTGATGCCCATGTACAATATGACCTGAATTAAATACAGGACATATTGATGTGCAGCCAGTCAATTTGCCTTATCTAACTTTGACACTGTTACGTTATTCATTTCAATGATTTTCGTCCTACTATATTTATGCTTCTTTGGTTTAATTTCGATTTTGTTGTAATTATGGACTGAAATTTGAGGGTGAAGGACTAGTCGATTTGTGTTCTACCAAATTGATTCACAGGTTTGGTCAGCACCCTGCTATATATGAGTACTACCCACCATGGTGCACGCAGTGAGACTGAGCCGGGACCGGGACTATGTGGCTGGGAAACATGCATCTGACTACCAGTGTATTTAGGAGCAAAATAAGGATGGAATAGCAGTAGGAAATGCATATATGACCTAGAAAACGGAAGCCAATCCCACTGTGCTTCTAGTACGTCCAAAGAGTAATTGGTCATGTGCTAATGTTTAGATGGAAATGGAGAAAGTTTCACACTGAAAAATACGAATGGTCCACTACGGCCTTTCTTCTTCATCGATTCTACTCAAATGAAACCCGTTCAATACAATTTTGTTCATCTGTCGAGTCCATCATAGTATATTCCTGTCTAATATCATGGACATTGATTTGAACGTGAGATCACATTCTTGTCAGCCCAAGTAGTTAAGCATACTGAAAGGTATACGACCTTGCTTGAATAAGCTTTAAGTTTATATAGCCAAAATATGTTGAGCATTTACAGCTGTGAGCATTCAGTGATTTTCGGCTTAATCCTGTATTTCGAGTGAGGAAAAATATCATTTTTATGCTTCCCACACATTTTTGGTACATTCGTAATCTTTTGTCGCTTACATTTAACAAAAGATGATCATCCACAGATGACAACACATTTTATAAAACATAATCATCCACAGATGACAACACATTTTACACCTCCTTACATTTTTTCGCACTGGTTGCATCAAGAAACCGGCCTGACAAAATCGTGTGACATTCTTTCACTCATGCACTCTTTTTCAGTTTTCATTTAGAGGAATGTGGCTGAAAAGTAGAACAATGAATAAGCCATTTCGTTGACCAGATATTTTGCAGTTCTCATGTCAGTTCGGTACGTATATTTATCAGTATTTCTTGAATCTTTTGCTACAGGTTTTCATAACCTGTATTTACATGTGTTAAACGCAGACACAAGTAGGCACACACACACGCGCATATATATATATATATATATATATATATATATATAGGGAGAATTCACAAAAACAAGACGAAGATAGGTGATGTAGACAACAAACTGATGTATTAGTTTAACACTCAGGAAGTAAAAATGCTTTAACATTTCTAGCCTACGCTCTTCTACAGAAAGAAACAAGGAGAAAATAAATGAAGTGTATGGCTAGCGATCTATCATGGCGAATGCCAGACAGAGGGGTCACACAGGAGTGCTAGGGAGATAATACAGTAGTGGTGATCCCAAAACGAATGTGCGCATGCGTGTGTATAAGAGGGCATGTATGTGCGTGCGACCTTGGCGTGTGCGTGTATGTATGTGTAGGTATGTGGATGATGATGTGGAGCTGGGAAGTGGTCAGTGACAGTGTGTGCATGGTGGTGTGATGTAATGTGGTGTTGTGTGGTATGGTGGTATATAAATATAAATATATATACATATATATGTATACATGTATACATACACACACACACACACACACACACACACACATATATATATA
>NC_068999.1:11300003-11304593 GCF_001194135.2 Octopus bimaculoides | reverse complement strand
ATATATATGAATGTATATAAATATCCATGTCTACATATATATATATATATCGAGAAGGATAAAAAGAGAAGTAGAGAGAGTAAATAAAAAGAGAAAATGAGAGATTGGTGTATGTGAGATTTGTGTCTAACAATTCAAGTAATGTATAATAAATTATGAACTAATTTCCTCCGCCTATATTTTAGGTGTCCTTGTCCCATTTAATTCGAAAGCATTCACTATTCTCTTTCATTTTCTTTTTCTTTGATATAATTTATTTCATACATAGAAGGAGTATCGATCTACCCTACATTAAATGCACATTAAAGATCATAAGCAATCACCCCAATAACAAAACAAGCACACAGATACATCGGAACAAAGTAAGTACGATATATTATCGACGTCTCCAAACTTTATGTAACGTGTAGTTCTATATTATTTGCACCAACACGCACGCACACACACATACAAACACTCTCACACACATGCACACACACACACACACACACACACACACACACACACACACACACACACACACACACACACACACACACACACACACACATATATATATATATATATATATATATATATATATATATACACACACACATACACAAGCTATTTCAAGTATTTCGGAGTGGTTGCTCGCTCTTGAGTTGCAGAAACGGGACAATGACGTTGCAAGCCTTTGAGGGAGACAATCTCTCTCCATGCTATTCAAGTCGTAGTACGTCGGCTGGTAACGATAATCCGAGGTTAACCGTAAACAAATTGCGGGTGGGATCGCTATGCAGTGCAATTACCAGTTCGAATATATGTCAGTGGCACATTCGAACTGGTAAACAAGCCATTCACTGTGCTTTCTCATGAGGAAACATTGTCGCTGTAGATTAGTGGTGAAAATACACATGAATCAGCTCTCAGTGCCACCTATCCGGACTGTGAAATGCAAACATTTCAGAGTGGTAAGAAACATTAAATCGAGGACAAGATATTACAAGAAGAGAGAAGATGAATGAAAGCGAGTTCAATATTTATTTACAACTGATGAGAGATAGATTTCAAGAGAAAGTAACTCGTATATATTACATTCCAATAAGCGGCGAACTTCTACTGATAGAGCTAATTATAATTATGATTAATGTATTATATCAATTATCATGAATATATAATTATAAATTATTATTCATTAAAAATATCGTTATATTTCTTACTATACTGTTCTCGATGTTCTTATCGTTATTATTATTGTTGTTGTTGTTATTATTATTATTATTATTATTATTATTATTATTATTATTATTATTATTATTATTATTATTACTATTATTATTATTAGTGCAGCGATACTTATCATTATCATTCATATAATAATTGTCACATTAGTTTTTGCGCTGGTAGCCATTGTTGCAACTATTTTAATTTCATTTTGTGTTTATTATGGCGACAGAAATGGACGTTGTTGTTGTTGTTGTTATTGTCGTTACAGCTGTTTTTTTTTTTGCTGTTCTTGTTCCTGCTGTCCTTACTATTGATGTTGTTAATATTGATGAGTTTTCTATTGATGTTGTTTCCGTTACTGGTTGATCTTATTGTCGGTGATGTTTTTGTTTATGTTTTTGTTCGAGATGTTATTCCCTTTCGATATTGCTATCATTGAAATTTCGTGTGTTGCTATTGTTGATGTTGTTGCTGTTGCTGTTGCCGACTGTAGAATCAGTGGTGGATTTGATGCTGCTATTGCTGATGTTCATGATATTAATGTAGTTAATATAGGCGCTGGCGCTACCGACGGTTCTACCGTTGCTGATGCCTACGACTTTGTTGCGTTTTGTATATTCTGTGATCTGTAGCTCCCGACAGACATGTAATGGCATCAAATGTTGACGAACAAGCGCTTAATTGAGCGTAAGATTTCTTTGAAAATGGAAAAAAAATACATAACTGAAGAAAAAAAAGAATGAAACAGAAAGCAAAATTAAGCAAGTCACGATTGAAATGTCAATTTGACCATCAAACTTAACACGTTGCCAACATGTTGTACCGTTATAATATTATATATATATATATAAAATTTTTAAAAAATCTTCGTTTCGGTAATAACATTTATATTTATATTTTCTCCTTTCGTAGTTCGAATTTCCCGCTTGAATCAACATATACTGTGATCAAAAGATGAAGGTATAATGGTAAACATAAATTAGGGAAAAGAAAGAGAGAAGAAAGAGAGGAAATGTTTCGAAGAGACGGAAAGTGTATAAATTTATGTATCTAATGGAACTCGGGAAAATGAGAACATTAAATGCGAATGTGGCAACTTTTATATTTAAAGTGATACCCTCAAGTGTATATATAGATAATTTTACACATACACACATGCATACACAGACATGACAACAGAGAGACTCACGCACACACACATACATATATATAATTATATATACATATATGTACGTATATATGTATGTATATATATATATAAATATATATATATATATATATATATATATATGCATGTATTTATGTATGCATATGTGTGTGGGTATGGTAATGTCGGTGTAGATAGTGTGCATGTATATATAAATGAGCATTTATTATTATTATTATTATTATTATTATTATTGCAAAAATTACAAAAGTGGGTAGTTAATATCTAAACTGAGCACGCACTGGCTCTCCGTCGTTTACCACGACGAGGGTTCCAGTCGATCCCATTGAAGGATGGGCCAGCTCGCGAAATTAATGTATATGTGACTGAGCACTCTACAGACCCGTATTTACTTAAAGGAGTTCCCAGAGAGATTCGATGTGACACAGAATATGACAAGACTGGCCCTTTGAAATGCATTCACTACTCATTCTGGCCAGGTGAATGTACTGGAGCAACGAAGCCGCATATTGTCCTTGCCTTCCAAAACGCGGAGTAGATGGAGAGGGACAACTGACGAAGAGATATACTCTTTATGTAGCATGTCCCGTTTCTCTGTTTGCTTTTTTTTTCGTTGTTCGAAAAATTTTCGTTTTCTGTTTTCGCTTTTCATTTCTCATTGTGTTTAACGTTTTTTCTTTGATGTCCTGCACCTATATATGCATGTATGTATACACATAAATGCAGGTATGTACTTATATGTATGGATATATGCATATATCTATATATTTATATTATTATATGATCAAACGCCACGCATCCTTCTCCAAGTATATGTGTGTGTGTGTGTGTGTGTGTGTGTGTGTGTGTGTGTGTGTGTGTGTGTGTGTGTGTGTATGACCCGGCGTTTCCCGAGTTACTGTTGGTCTTATTCAGGTTGTAAACAATAAATATGAAGATAGATTCTGATAAATATTTGAAAATATCTATATTTTATTAAAACATATCCACATTTTAATGATGATGGGATTTCGAACTGAAAATCTGTCTATGCTGAAGGACCTCAGGGTAAATGATATTCATTGTGTAATTTTTGCTGGTGTCGAAATGAATAAATTGTTCCTGCTTTCAACTTGCGAGCAAGCAACATAGAGAAGCATGTAGTAGAGAGATCGAGTGAAACTACCTTGAGAGATTGATCCTAAGATTTGTTAATTGAAATACCAAAATTTAGTTTGACTGGAAACTGAAGCATCTTAATTTCAAATGGAACATATTTAGGTATGAGAGGAATTTGGGGAATGAAGATATTTTCTTATTTGTGACTACCTGTTATGAATGTTGCCTATAAGACACTGGGCTTGATGAAAGTAACAGTTAAGCGATTTCTATTACAGGGGAGATAGGTCAAGACTCCTAAGCAACATAATTGGGGTAACCAATGGGTTTAAATGTGTTCAGAAATTCAACAGGATATTGAACAATCTCATCCTGATCGAGTGTTGGTAATTGATCTGAAAGTCATTTATGATGTATCTGTTAACTTTAGAAGAAGTTCATGATAGAGTTTATCAAACATTTCATTTGTTGGAGCTAGTATAACTGTTATATATAGCCAGTTTAGTGTAATTGACAGATAAATTAGGAAATACTTTATCCAGAAGATCCCTAAGAGAAAGTTGGATACACACATTCACGCCAATCTCAGATCTATCTCTATCCCTGTGTGTGCCTGTCTATGTCTTTAGATGTGTATATGCGTGTGTGTGTGTGTGTGTGTGTGTGTGTGTGTGTGTGTGTGTGTGTGTGTGTGTGTGTGTGTGCGCGTGTGTTCGTGTGTCAGTCGTCAGAAAATGTAAATATACACATACAACATCACACTCATATACTTCTCACTCATCGGCCTGACGTACGTAACAAACGCGCAAACACACACACTGACAGGCACATACAGAAACGTATAGAAAATGTGACGTTGTGGTGTTAGTAGTGGTGGTATAAAACATCATTTGGGTTAGCTGACTTAAACAAAGATTATAATGTTTAATTGTTGTAATGCAAATATGTAAATGAAAATAAAGTGTATATAGTAGCCGAAAGATTACTGCATCTTTTGATAACTCATACATCAAAATTGGCAACTCAGTTTTCGAATCCATACACACACACATACACACAAAATCATCTTCATATAAACATATATATATACATATATATATATATATACATATATA
>NC_068999.1:11293957-11299826 GCF_001194135.2 Octopus bimaculoides | reverse complement strand
TATATATATATATATATATATATATGTATATACATACATACATATATACACATATATATATATACATGTATATCTATATCTATATATATGCATATGAATGACATATAAACACAATTATTGTCATAGCGTTCAGTGTTTAACTGCTGTTTTTCTAATAACAAACTTAAACTCAAAATATAATTCTCGCATGTAAATCTCCTAGCTACCACGGTGTCTTATAAATGAAGTGTATATTGATTGTAAGAAGTGTGAAACGAAACACGCAGAGTCGTTGACACACAGCACCAATTATAATATAGGTCAATATATATACATACATAGACGTGTACATACACATACACACACACACACATATACACACTTCTCACATACATATTATATAACATAAAGTGGTCGGATATTAAATCGATTTTAAATATATCTGAAAGTTGACTAAGGGCAAACTATACATAAGTGCAGTGTCTTTAATACTTAATGCAATATTTTAACGAAAACTGACAATGAACATAAACAAAACCAACTTAAAAAGATTATATAAATATTTGATGTAAAGAAAGCAAAGGAAATCAATGAATAAATCAGAAGCAAACGCAGGAAAATAATCATAACGAACAGTAAACAAACGTTGATACAGAGAACACATTTGATTTGTATCATCTTTTTCCGTACGTATACCTTTAATATAGAGCTAAATTACCCGGAGACGTGTTATCAGAACATGCCGTATTCCAACAACTTTTTTTCTATAGTTTAGAATCGATATCGTTCTTATGAATGTTACCACAGCAGAGAAAAAATATATATGTGACAAAAGATAAGTACTACTTATTGCTTAGGTATTGTTAGTATTCAGTTGTTAGTATCTTGTTCGTATGTTAGTTTCAATATATATGCCACATTCTTTATTATTAAAATGTCCAGGGTGTATAATTGATATTGTGTGTGTTCCATTGTGAACTGCATGTTCTGGTTTATGCTTTGAAGGCCAAGATTTCAAAAACTTCGCAATCACTTTAATCAGTCGTCTTTTAAAAACTTCACTACGCAGGCGCAGCGTGGGTCTCTGATAAGAAGTTTGCTTGCTAACCACAATTTGCGTGTTCAGTCCCTCTACGTGGGACATTGGGCAAGTGTCTTCTACTGTAGTCTCGGGCCGACCAACGTCTTGTGAGTGGATTCGGTAGACAGAAACTGAAAGAAGAACGTCGTATATATGTGTGTTTGTGTATGTGTTTGTGTCCCCCTCACCACCATTTCTTGACAGCAAATGTTGGTGCGTTTACGTCCTCGTAACTTAGCAATTCCGCAAAAGAGACCGATAGAATTAGTACTAAGCTTGCAAAGAATAAGCCCTGAGGTCGATTTGTTCGACAAAAGGCGCTGCTCAAGCATGGTCGCAGTCAGTTGACTGAAGCAAGTAAAAGAATAAAACTTATAATATAACTTGAATTAAGAATTTATACCTAGACCATGTAGGTCCGGTTACAAGCGTACATTTACATAAGTAAACGAAAAAATGTGGGGGGAATAAATATGGAGAAACCCCAATTTAAACTCGGACGCTCAGTACTTATGATAAAGATAGAAACGGATAAACATAAAACAAGAAAAAATGATGTGGTCTGTTCGGTATTTATAAGTTTTTTCCCTTTTTTTTTCATTCCGTTACATCATCGTAGCAATATTCTATTCAAGTAGAGGATGTTTTTTTTAAATAATTTCCTCTTAAATTAGTGATTATTAGAACCATAAAATTATAATCTTATACGTGCATGTTGGTGTAATATGGACTTCTTCATTGTGTCGTTAAAATTTAAACTAGGAGCATCTCAAAATAAAATAAAAAGCTTTACTCTCCTAGTTGTTCATTTACATATAATTTGTTAAAAATAATATTATTCAGAATGGAATAACTTTCCTTTTCTATGACTAATAGTGTCCTTTGAAAAATATTTGGCTGCTAATTCTTGCGTGTCAAGCCATCATCTACAAGCTTCTTATTTGGATCAAATGACTCTTTGTCTAATGTTTTGATTTTCATAAATATCGGATGAGCAAGATATCCAGCAAGTCGTATTTATTTTACAAAGTATTTAGAGTGAAATTATTTGAGATAGTGTTTGAATACGCCTATAGAAACTGCAGGTCTATTTCCGTAAGCATACTATAACCACCATGGCAGGTCCGTTTACTTAAATATTTAGTAACCTTAGGGCATCTTTTTGTATATAAATCTACCCTAACCTCAGATCATCCTTGTTTATATAAACGTATTGTCAACGCATCCCGCTCTTTATATAAACCTTAGGAACCACCGTAAGATATTTTTACATAAATCTATAGAAGGCCTTGTGAGTCCTGTTCGCATAAATATTCAGTAACCTCAGGACCCATATTGTTTATATAAACCCATAGAATATGAAGTCAACTTTGTTTATTTAAACCTAAAATAACCCGTGTTAGTCCTGTTTCTATACGTTTATAGTAACTCGGTCAAATTTGTTTACATAAACCTATAATATCTCCTGTAAGGCTTGTGTACATAAGTCGATATTAACCCTTGCCATACACGTTTAGATTTTTCTATAATATCCTCAAGTAGAGGTACTCGTAGAAGGATTCAGGCACTGGATATTATTTCGGTATTATTTATGTTGTCTGCAATCTAATTTCAACTGAGGTCAAATATACTATGAACGCCTTTCGGCGACTCTAAAAAGGTTATCGTCCAGGTAGAACTCCCTTTACTATCTATTTTCGCTATCATTTCATTACTGCCCCTGTCACTCTGTTGTCCTCGGTGACTTTCGTTCCTGCAACCGAATATGCCAAATGTCGGAGGGTACCAGATTTTGTGAGTACTGAGAATGGTGTACAACTGACCAGCCCAATTTGGAGATCGCTTGACATTTTACCCTTGGATATCATTGTGAAGACTAATGTGGGTCATTATAAATCCCTCTTCGCCCCTACATCCTAATGTCTTCACAGAGATTTATAGTCGCCTTACTGTGCCATGTACAGTCACGTTCCATCTAATATAATATACTCACGCGAAGGCGCGTGGTTTAGTGGTTAGGGCATTCCACTCACGATTGCAAGGTCGTGAGTTCAGTTCACGTCGACGCGTTGTGTCCATGAGCAAGACCTTTTTTTCACGTTGCTCCAGACCACTCAGCCATCAAATATGAGGTGTACCTGTATTTCAAAGGGCCAGCCTTGTCACACTCTGTGTCACGCTGAATCTTCCTGCGGACTACGTTAGGGGTACACATGTCTGTGTATTGCTCAGCCACTTTCACGTTAATTTCACGAGCAAGCTGTTCCGTTGATCGTATCAGCTGGGACCCTTGTCATCGTAAATGATGGAGTACTCCTTAATATACTTACAGTATACAAGAAATAAAATAATTACTGGTGCCGATGCGCTTGCCTGAAGTTCTCCTAGGTGGTACTCCTATATGGCCGCAATCTAATGCTTGAAACGAGCAAAAGAAATGATAAATATAAGCCTATTATTAGAAAGATGCTGTATTCTGCTTCTCTTACAAAGAGTCACACGTTATGTCTTTGTGTAAAATAATAAGCATTTCTAGAAGTCTACTGAAAACAGATTATTTCGGTTTTGTACACTCCCTGCAGAACTGCGAGTGTGTATCCTTAATTGCAGATACTCAATGCCGATATTAGACATAATATAAACCTGTGACAGCTTGAATTAAAATGTGACAGTATAAACAAAGCAGTATAAGGAATTAAAAGCTATATCTTCAATTACAGAGAGCCTCTATGATTTATATATATATTTATATAGCTTAGACTCTCGAAATATATCTACACCCTACTCGATGTACTTAATGTTTCCAATTATGTCTCAGTGTCAACTAATGATTATTAGAATGTGGAATACTTTATTCATTCATAGTGACTTTCACGTATGTCAGCCATAAAAATGACCCAAGACGAAGAAATAAAAATTAAGATCAGAGAATATCTTATTGCTATTGAAGAATCTAAAATTTACTTTCCTGAAAAATAATGGCTCCGGCACTGATTCATTGCCAATAGTCGTGCAATCTCAGGAAAAGGATCGGTAAAATATGCTGGAGATATTTTCGAATGTACGAAAGAATCTCTCGAAATTTATTCACGTTTAATTTTCTGCAGACGATACAATGAACCTACAGTGAATTACTGGTTCTATAATGTATCAGCCTCTTCCTTTTATAGATCCCATCGAAGATTTTGTCTTGCGTCTATGATGGAAGCAATTATTGGTTTCTGCTTTTGCGGTTCTTATGCTTTTAGTTGTTAAATATATGATGCAAAGTTATTCGTTGAACGTTACTAAGCATGTGCTTATATTTGAGCTTTTATTATATGTCTCTTTTATTTTCCAAGACATTATTTAACTATAGGTAAGTGCACGTATGTGTGTGTGTACATACATACATACATACATACATACATACATACATACATACATACATAAATATATATATTTATATCGTTTTTTTTAAAATTTGGTTTGCTACATTCTTTATGTGAGTTCATGTGTTGAAACATATTTTGTGGAGTTTGTCTTCAACGACTATTGAAAAGGTTGCAAGGAGCAACGAAAACTTTAGGAAAATAAGTAAATGAGTAGAAATTTGACCTGTGAGCACGTGAAATAACAACGCACTAAAAGAGAATGGCACTCCCCAAACACAACAATATATATGCGTCTGTATATATATATATATATATATATATATATATATATCGGACGTCCTGCAAATGCCACCACCGAGGAAAGCATTGATCGTGTTCCCCATGTGGCATGAAGAAGGTTTCTATTCAGTGGGTGCTTCGCCTTTTCACACTTGTTCAAAAGCAGAGCAGGTTAATCGCGTCATGCGAAAATCTGACATCTTTACAGGCATATGCAGCTAATTTTCTTGAAAGTTTCCTAGCCCAAGATGAGTGTTGTTACATTAGATTGAGCCAAAGTAAAGGAAACAATCCATGGAATGGTAGCACCTCTCCCCAGCTGCTCAAAAGTAGATCGGTTCATCTACAATGTTGGCCTCAGTCAAATGACTGAAACAAGTAAAATAGTAAACATTATATATATAAATACATACATACATTTATATATATGTATATATATATATATATATATATATATATAAAAATTCACACATATATAATACATGAGTGTATGTGTGTGTGTGTGTGTGTGCGTGGGTGGGTGTGTGTGTGTGTGTGTGTGTGTGTGTGTGTGCAGAAGCACGAACATAATGTAAAAAATATATAAATAAAAACACGTACCACTTATATATAGCACACACTGCCATTATAATCAACAAACTTTTCATTTGCTAAAACATAAAATTAAGCACTATATCGTAGAAGTATATGATTATTCACTGTTTCCACTTTTTGCAATCAAACAAAGCAGCTGTTTATAAAAGAATCTTAAACATGAGACCTGTTATTTTCAGTGTTTTGTCCCACCTGGTGTATAGATTCTATTTGTAGTTTGTGCTTAATCGCAGCATATGAGACAGATAAATCTCATATATAAATATATTAACGTACCTTAATCTGGCTCTTGACGGTTAAACGAGTCTAAAGAAAATCAGGATTTTTCGGCAAGCTTTATAATCAGCTTAGCAGAAGTAGCAAATATTTTAGAGGATAACCTATACCGTTTATGATAATTTGAAATTCAGAGGAGCACTGGAAAGAAGAGCTTGACTTATTGGCCCTGAGTTCTAATCATTCTGAGGCCTACTTTTCTTTTGAACTTGTGAGTGTTTATGAAAGACAAGGAAACAAATTAACAATCCTGGAGTACGGCTGATTTCTCTCTCTCTCTCTCTCT
>NC_068999.1:11292352-11293942 GCF_001194135.2 Octopus bimaculoides | reverse complement strand
ATATATATATATATATATATACCTTTCCCTCTCTCTGACTTCCACTCTCTCCCCCAGCATATGTGTGTATATGTGTATCTGTTTGTATGTGCACATGTATATACATGTATATATGTATTTGTGTATGTGTGTGTGATTGTGTCTGTGTCTGTGTGTAAATGTGCATTTATGTTGGAGTTGGCCTTGTACATTGGTAGCAAAAACGTTGGTTCGTGCTACAGCTCCTTAAAAAATTTCATCCAATACATTCTGAAGGAGATGAGGGAGAAACAGTGTCTTTAATCTTGTTTTCTTGCATAGGAAGATGCCCTCATGTTTCGCGGTGGGTATCCATTTTTATCGACATCTATATTCGACCGAAAATGTTTTTCACCAATTTAGTTAAGGACGAAATCCAAAGAAATCTTCTCCTATTTTTTTTAAATGTTGATACCCAACATCTACAATTAAATATTGTCCCTAACGTAAACAGAAAGCTAGAAATTAGTGCAATAAGTTCTAGTCGCGAAAATGAAACACACTTCTTCATTGCTATAAAATTTCTTGACCCTTTCGGAATGAAAATAAAATAAAATTGACCCCAGTATGATTTGAACACAAAATATTAAAAAAGCTGGAACAAATGTTACAAGAAATTACGTCTGACAACTCTAACCGTTCCTCAAAACTACCGTTCTTAGAAATAATACGTCGTCATAAAATTTTAAACTCTATGCTCTGTTTATAGAAATAAAATTTATTTTTCTTCCAATTTATCTGGAATGAAGGAAGAACAAAGTCATCTATATTTACTTCTAAGCAATTTGCATACATAATCCGTGTTGAACGTTTAAACTATTGCATACTAGATAATTCAACATATCATTTATGAAGATATCTAAATATTCAGACGCTTGACTACTAACCACAGCAAGTCGAGCTATCTTGTAGAGGCCGACATTTTTAGACCAGATGCATGGCCAAAGTACCCTTCGTCGTGTGAGCGCGCGTTTTTGTATCTGTGCCTGTGTGTGTGCGTGTAGTATTGGTAGAAGCTGTAGGACTGCACCCATTCGAAAGCAAACTTCACTAGTTTGCTGGAAAATAGTTATCGATCCCGGGAAATGGATCATGATCAGATTCAAAAATACCGAGTGCTAGAAACCAAAATAGCTACGCTATCACAAGCAACAGTAACAATTTTATATATATATATATATATATATATATATATATATGTATGTATGTATGTATATTCAACAACTGCACCAAAGAACCAAACTAGAAGTCAAAGAGAGAAAAAAAAAGGAAAAAAAGAAGAGCAACAAGAAATAATGACGGCGACAATGACAACAACATCAACAAAGACAAAAATGGCGGAATGAACCTGAACAAACAAAGATGTTAATCCGATGAACAAATCTACAACTGTAAAAATCAATCAAGCGAATATTGTGCGGATGAATGAAAAGCACAATCAAAATAAAACACGCAAACAATACTCTCTCTCTCCTTCACACACAGACACACACACACACGCACACATACACTCTCACACATACACACACACAAACACAAAGTCACTACATACACACCATATATATATATATA
>NC_068999.1:11289266-11292016 GCF_001194135.2 Octopus bimaculoides | reverse complement strand
TATATATATATCACCGCACATCACACATCTATTACAATAACTAAATCAACATACGGAGTAACTACAACAAACACATCAGGTCCGGCGCGAGAGATAATGTGAGAGCGAGTGCATTTCGTACGAAATTCACACCTGTTTATATTTATTTGTCACGTCACCCGCCACCCTGGAATCAACCTCTGTAGTTGAACACTAAATATAGAAATAGAATTAATATTTGGTTAGAGAATAACGTACCGAGAGAGATTTGAAAGAGACACATGTGTACACATCTCTGGGCCCTTGAACACATATGCACACAAACAAACACACAGACAAACGCAAAAACCCACGCACACTCACACTTGTATGCGCACAAACGAACAGATACACCCGTACAAAATTATATATAGATATACATATGCACGCACGCACATATATTCATATGCACATGTGCGCATAAATATAAGCAAACTTAGATACACACGCTCACAAACAAGGAGAAACAATAAAAACTCACGCATGTGCAGACAGCGATATGAAAAGAGAGATGCACTTATATACAGAGAAAGATTTCTGTTTATATCGTTTGACCTTGCTATTATTCAAATTCAGAACGTAAAAACCAGAACGTAAAAACCAGAACGAATGTCGTCTGCTTGCATTCTACCCAACACACTTAAGTTTCTGCCATATAGCTGTCTTTCTCTTACCGCCTCCCCACCTTTATCCCTGTTGCTCTGTGTGTGTGTGTATATATATATATATATATATATATATATATTGGGTCATCTCATAAATAATGCTGGTTTTTTATACTTTCATTTTTCATAATTATGATAAACAAAACCTTTTTTAATCTAAAATGTATCCTCTTTCATTTTCTACAATGCTCTTCCATCTGTCTGGTAAACTTGCAAAGCCCCTCCTCCAAATTTCACTTGTCCGTGACGAAAAGTATTCCACCAGTACCGTTCTGACCTCGTCTACAGAATTCATATTCCTCCTGTCCAAATGATTTTGAAGACTGAGGAATAAATGATAATCAGATGGGAACAATGTCTGGTGAATATTCTGGGTGGGGAATCGTTTCTTATTCAAAATGCTCCAGCCTTTGGAATGTCATTCTTGTTGTATGTGGCTGACCCTTATCCTGATCAAAGAACACCTTTCGTCTTGAAACCAAAGAAGGCCATTTTACTTCAAGCGCTGCCGTCGATGTAATGTTGATTGTCCAAAACCAAGCTTCTCTGCTAGTTCCTCAGTAATTACGATGGGATATTGTTCCAACAGGGTGTGCAAGACGTCCCTGTCGAGTTCTGGAGATCTTCCAGTATGAGGCCCGTCTTCTAAGCTGTAGTTTCCAGCTCGGAATTTCTGGAACCACCGTTGACACTGGCTTACGCTTATTGTCCGAACTTCATATCCTGCATTAATATTCCTCGCACTTTCCGTTCTGTTGTTGCCTTTATTGAAAACATAAAGCAAAATATGCAGAATATGCTCCTTTATTGCTTCCGTTATAACTTTGATAAAATAACGACTAAAATCGAACTGCACTCTTCAAAATTTTCACTAAGAATAAGCACAAAGTGAAATCCTTTTCATTCATTTCCTAGGCTACCTTGAAAACCGTCATGGATTGAGTTTCAACAAAATCGATATCTATGAATGAGAATCCCTTCATTTAGCTATTCATCAACATCAATATATTACCTTCCGCAAAGTCCAACATTTGACTTCATTACTGTGAGAAGGTTCGACGGGTGACCGTCAATGCTATGCCGTAGGGGACTTCGAGTCCCTAGTACAAGGGCTGCAACCCAGTTAACTGGAGTGCAATTGTGAAATCCAAGCAGCGTTTGTGACAGAATCTGGCGGCATCATGGTGGCGTTGGATCGCGTCTGCGGGCATCGTGCAGCGAGAAGGCTTAACACGAGGACGATCTGGGCGTGTGTGGCGGCTTACGAACACAGACGGGAGCTCCAAAGAAATATATGTTTCCTTTTCCATTGTTTGTTTTATCTACAGTTAATTAGCGCTGGAAATATAGGTAAACTAATTCTGAGTAATTCTTAAGCGTCATACGAAGTTATTCCTTTGATTCTAATTCAAATGGGCCATTAAAACGCCCCAAATGTCTAATTTCATGGAAGAACATCTACGAAATATTTCACAAAGCTTTATGGAATTAGTTCAAATGAAATTAGTCCCTCTAGAGATAAAAGGATGTTAATGAGAAAATTTAATAAATAAATTGTTTAATTATTCCAGTAATTAATTTTTTCCCAAAAATTGAATTGAAATAGATTCCCTAAGAGGTACATCGTTTGTTCTTGTATGTATGTGTGTGTGTGTGTGTGTGTGTGTGTATGTGCGTGCTTATGTGTTTCTTTCAGTGTAAGTATGCATGTATGTATACGATACATAAAGACAGACAAATAGATAGGGTTAGACAGATAGATGGATATATAGATCGATAGATATATAGAATGATAGATCGATATTTATACACATAATGAAATAGATACGAAGGAAACTATATTTTATTTTAAGCAAAGTTTCGCGGAAGGGGAATAGGTTTATGATGAATGACTTTTCTTTCGCCACCACCGAATTCTAATTTCATAATTAGACCTACATTGTCAAATATATTCTTCGTTTTTAAGGCGTTACGCTGCAATTTCAGGGAGGTTGGGCTACTCTTTCTAGCAATACAGTTAAAGAGATCGATAAATCCGAGCACACACACACACACACACACACACAC
>NC_068999.1:11287470-11288930 GCF_001194135.2 Octopus bimaculoides | reverse complement strand
TATATATATATATATGTGTGTGTGTGTGTGTGTGTGTGTGTGTATGTGTGTGTGTGTGTGTGTGTGTGTATATATATATATATATATATATACACATACACACACATTTATATATATATATTGGTCTATAGATGTTTATTCACCGAGTCTGACGATGTTTCATTTGAAACAGTTGGATACTTCGATGTGAATGTCATACACAGGATTTTTCGCGTGATGGAATTCCTTCAATGACAGCAAAGACAAAAACGAATCAAAAACAAAACGAGGCAAAAGGTTGGGATTTGTTCTTGACCTTCAATCACACACTTTGAAACGCGTGCATACATATACACATGCACATAAATACACGCACATACAGTATTACACTTGCATCAGGTGTGACATCTAGAACGCAGTGTTTGTGTTAGAGACAGGAATACGCAGTACGATGGAGGTGTTGGTGTTGGTTGTAATGTGGAAGAAAATGTTGATGGAATTGGACTTGGGAAATGAGTGTTTAGGTGAAGAAAAATATCGTGGGGTGGAGGTTCTGCACAATGAAGAGGAGTGGTAGAGAAACAAAGATGGAAACAGAGCGGCAAATGACAGCAGAGAGAATTTTCTGCAAACGTGCTTTTGCATTTTGGTAACAATTTCGGAAATGCGGCGTGTGCGTGACGTGAAAATTTCGTCGCGTGTGAAATGTCGAAACGCATAGCATATCATGTTTTGTTCACGAGGCGGTCAATGCTTCGGTGCAGAAGCATTTTTACTTGTGCACGACGGGTCTATACTCCTCAATCACCGGATTGAAGCCGTGGTCGTGTGTTTGATAAATCCACCGAAAATGCTAGAATTAGCTACGTGCTATCGGTTGCTTAATGATACATTCATTTCAGAGACTGTGGCGTGGAGCGGTTTGAGTGGGTGTCTTTGTTGTTGTTGTTATTTTATTGTTGCTGTTGTTGTAGCTGTTGTAGTTGTTGTTGTTTTGCTGTTGTTATTCTTAATTGTGGTGGTAGTAATGGCGGTGGATAGATGGGTGTATGGGATAGGATGGGATGGTGGAATTTACTACAAGCGGTAGTAATGGAAAGAAAATGTAAAGAGGGATAGAGGGAGAAAAGTCACATATAAACAAAAACGCATTCACTTAACACACTCGCACAACACACTCACACATACACGCACAGACATACATACATGCATACACTCTCATAACCGTATAGTTGCATGCATAGACAGAACAGTGACATACATATGCATCCACGTATTTATCAACGTGCACTAAGAGAATGACAAAAATACGGGAATATATTTATATACATAGATGAAAAGAGAAACTATATGGATGTATTTGAGAGTAGGTGTATGTATATGTACGTGTGGATGTATACAAATGTGTGTCGGGATATTTGTGTATGAGTGTGTCTGTGTGCATATATATATATATATATATATATATATATATATATATA
>NC_068999.1:11277304-11286093 GCF_001194135.2 Octopus bimaculoides | reverse complement strand
CATACAAAAAGACACACACACGCACTCACACATATATACATACTCACACACACAGACGTATGTTCGATGTTATGGTAAGTTAAAATTTAAAAAAAAAGAGATTTATTTTACATTAATCAGATGGTTTACTCTATGCATTTATAGAGTGCAAATTCGTTATTTTTACACAAGAATGATGTTGTCTGTCTTCGAAGTCTCACCCAGCTAATCCCCTATATATATATTTATACATAGGTGCGTATTCATTCTTTGAATGCAGATATTTTACAATATTGTTTGCACTTAGTGACTGAATTGCACAAAATAAAAGGAAACTATTGAAAAATAAGGATGCACTTGAAATTCCACCAATTTGACTATTTTCAATTGGGAATATTTATAGAATATTCAATAAAATTATGTTGAGTATTACTATTGATTTTCTTCTCTTTCTTCGTGTTCAACTTCGCCATTATCATTTTCCAATTCCACTTACTATTACCAATGATATTTTCGTTGTATTTTCCTGATTTGTTACTGTTGTTGCTGCTGCTGCTGCTGTTGTTGTTGTTGTTGTCATCATTAATTATGTGTCCGAGGTCGACATTGCCGTTCATATTTTCGCGGGTCGATAAATTAATTACCAGTTGCGTACAGGAGTCGATGTAATCTATTATCCGTACACCTAAAATTAAGGCCTTGTGCCTATAGTAGAATAGATTATTATTATTATTACTATTATTATTATTATTATTATTATTATTATTATTATTATTATTATTATTATCATTGCTGTTGTTGTTGTTGTTATTGTTGTTGTTGTCGTTGCTGTTGTTGTTATTTCTGAATGCGAAAAAGTGCATGCCATCAAAGTGCCCCTGGGGGTAAAATTTACGAAGCCCAGTATCCCCATCATGACTACCCGTCTGATAAGTGTACACCAGGTACATGCAGCACAACCATACGTGCGCAGCATGGTGATCTTATATCAAGGATAAACAGAGCATGACCTTGCACGTGGGGCCCAGCTGGAATTTTCTTTCGGGTAGAGTAACACATCTCGCTCGAATAGTCCTTGAATATGGTTTGTTTAAAGATGTTTAAAGATTGTTTAAAGATTCTTCTCATCAGATTCCAGATCAGGGACAGACAGGTGACAGGCCAGTAGTTATCCACTATATTGACTCTGTTGGGATCCTTTTGTTAAAGAATTGTTTTACCTGTGGTCAACCACTTTGCGATTTGTACACCGTACACCGTTGTTGATCATGTTATACATTTGCGTGGCTATTCTTCTGTGTAGTGCTTGGACGTTTTTCAAACTGTATCCTCAATATTTCCAGTTTGAAATCTTTGTTGTCTGTTCTGTTACCATTTCAGTCGTTATTCTAATATTGCTCTGTTTCGCTTCATATTTTTCCCACCTTAATTCCTTCACCTATTTAGCAACTTTGTTATGCTTTCTTCCATTATCCCAGATGTTGCTCCAAAACCTTTTACTTTCTTCAGTGTTTGGTTTCTCACTCCTGTTAACATATCGCTTCGGTTGTTGATAAACACCTTTTTGGTCTTGTTGGAACAAGCTATTGATTTTATATTGTTCATTTCTTTCGTCATATCTCTTGATTTTTGTCGCTTTAACCTGCAATCTCTGTTTTAGCTCTTCAAGAACTACATTATACCTATATCTACATTCTACTTCCTGATACTTGTCTTCCCTCTAGATTTCACTGTTTTTCTTTCTTTCCAAAATGTTGATATATTCTCGTAGTTATTTTATTGATTGCTTTTTCCTTCTTTTCCATCAAGATTCTTTCTCTTCATTTCCACATTTACGGTTTGGTTCTAGGTCTATTTTATATCCTATATAGATGATGCAGGCTTTAATCAATCTATTTGCTCCGGTTATATTATTTGCCTTGACTACTTTTAGCATTTTATTCACTTGAAGGGCCATTCCCTGAGTAAATTTCTATCTACCTTCCTAAATACCTTTATTTCCATATACAAGTTTTCCTTAACGATACTAATAATGTCTTCGATCATTCCTTTGTCATCATTATTTAGTCCTCTACACTCAGGGCGTGAGACAGCATAATTCTCCTGGTTACTTTCATCATGTGAAGCTTCGTCAGCATTCTCTGTATGTACTTCCGCATCGCTGCCATATATTTTGGGCATCACCCTCCTCCTAATTTCATCCATCTCTAGTACTGTTAGCCATCTTTTCTTCCTCATTGCTCTTACCTGGTTACAGAGTCTCTGTTCCGTAATATCTGAGCCCTTCTCCATCCATATGTTACGCACCCTCTTTCTATATCTATCTTCTTATAGGTTCCCTTCATTATCAGTGGGTCTGCTCAAAAAACATTCCATGCCATCTGTATTGATCGTCTTTGTCCATTTAGTTCTAGCAGCCGTATAATGACCACCGGCCCTGAGCTGCTCACCCACAGAGCACCTGCCGGGCAAAAGTCTGTCCACTGTAGTTCCGTCTTCATTTACGCCGTTCTTTGACCCAAACCTAGTATTCATTACTGACATGCAGAGGAAAGTGTTGATAAGTTGTCACAATGACCAGCATTTTTACGGAGGCACCATCTCTAGATGGGTTTGTCTAAATACACTCAAAGAGACCCTCATTCCCTTGGAAGTTTAAGTGAGCTCTCCTGCGCTGGACACTAAAACCCAGCATTCAGTGCTCCGCAGCTAGTGAATGGTGAATGGTTTGTTGTTTAGATGGCTGTTGACTCCTCAGAGTTAATCTACCCTTAGACAATTCTTGTATTTCATCCTGAAGGGTAACCGAATAACAAAAAATAACACCCTCCTTACAAAGCAAGCTCTGTGGGGTGGCCGGTTTAGACGCCGACTGCCCGACAGCTGGAAAAAAGGAACGAAAGAAAAGTGGTGGTATCCTAAAGTTAATTATTATTATTATTAAGTTACAAGGATGTTCAGTCTTTGCCTTCCAAATTTGGTTAGGCTTCTGGTACCAAGCAGGTGGGTTGGGAAAGGAGAGTTTCAGGTAAGTGAGTCTAAGACTGTTTGATTGGCTAGATACAAAAGGCGCTGAATTGGCCTGGTGGTGGCGGTAGATGGATGGGTGGGATGGTCTCGAGAAAGAAATGAAACGATCTGGGTGTATTAAAGGGCTGATTGCCATATGACTGTGTATGAATTATCATTATCGTTATCATTATTATTATTATTATTATTATTATGAATATTATTATTATTGAGTGAGAGAGCAGTGGATGCCATCAAAGTGATACTGAGGTAAAATATACGAAGCCTAGTATACGTATCCACACTACCCTATGTATTCATATTTATTCTGCTATTCTTTCACTTGTTTTAATTAATTGACTACAGCCATGCTAGAACACCCAAATGGGAGCGTTTTAGTGAAAGAAATCGACCCCAGGACTAATTTTTTTTAAAGCTTAATATTTGATATATCCATCACTTTTGCCGAACCGCTATTTTACGGGAATGTAAACACGACAAAACCTGTTGTCAGGCGGTGATAGGAAGACAACAACTGAAAGGCTGCTTTCAGTTTAGGTACACGAAATCCAATCACAAGTTTTTGGTGGGACAGATGTGTCCCCTAGTAGGACTGAACCCTGAAGAAAATGGTTGGAAAGCAAGATCTATTATCTTTTATCTATCTATATTGTTAGTCAGTTGACCGCGACAATGCTAGGGCAGTACCTTGAATGGTTTTAGACGAACTCATTCTCCCCAGACCACATCTTCTGTTGGTCATTTATGCCGAACTGCTAAGTTAAGAGGACGTAAATACGCCAAAAAAGGTTTTCAAGCTATGGTAGGAGATTAACACAGACACACACACACAAACACACACACAGTTAAACGCCCGCGCACAAGAACACACACACACACATATATACATGACAACAATAGAATATTTTATTATGCCTATAATGTTTATGAACACCAAATATAAATTACGGCAACTTAGAAGGGTTCGTCTCCCTTACGCCAGCTGCCCCAGGACCAAACCTTACGTCTCTCTCTCTCTCTCTCTCTCTCTCTCTCTCTCTCTCTCTCTCTTTGTAAATATAAATAATATATATGCCTATGCCTGAATATGTGTGTGTGTTTATGTATATGTGTGTGTCTATGCTTCTGTGTATGTGTGTTTGCATGTGTAACACAAATACATATAGAAGGACACACATATAGCTATATACCTCTATCTATCTATCTATCTATCTATCTATCTATCTATCTATCTATCTATCTATCTATCTATCTATCTATCTATCTATCTCTATGTATCCGCGAGCACGCATATGCATATATATGTATATGTATATATATATATATATATATATATATACACATATATATATTACGTGCTTCTTTCAGGTTTCATCTACCAGTCCACTCAGTAGGGTTCGGTTAGCCCAAGTATATTGTAGGAGGAAGTTGCCCAATTTGCCTTACTGTGGGACTGAACCCGGAACCATATGATTGGGAAGCAGTCTTCTTTTCACATAGTTACATTTTTTTTATAGCATCGTGTAAATAACTACACTGGCATCCATCCCGCGTTGATTTGAAAGAAAACCGTAAGTAAGATTTGAAACCTGAGAAAGATGTGTAACATAATCACCTCACTCGAAAAGTAAGAAGAAGAAACTTGTTAATTTTATCCAGACTACGAAATGCTGCATTGCAAATCATTTCCAATTTAAAGCTTCCTTGTAACCCCCTATTGGGTTGCAACTTTATAAGACGAAGAAAAAAAAAATGGGGGGATTAAGTAGGTTTCTAATTGTTTAACCCATTCAGTCCCGCATGTCAACATGATCCCTTATTCATATACAAACACTCGCACAAAAGAGGCCTCCGACAGATGCCAACAACAATGGTTGTAATTCTAAATTAACGTTACACTAGGATTCCGAATTCACATATGCAGGAACACGTGTTAAGTAGGACCACTGGTGTAAGTATTCTAGAGAGGTAAATGCATAATAAATGCATTTTTTCATACAATAGTGACATGGATGTATAGAAATATCACAGCTGGAGATGCGCTGTCTGGAAATTGAAGGAGACTTACAAATTAGATGATTGAACCGAGATTTCAACAAATCTAAACCAGAGCAGAAGACAAATGAGGAAAGGGTGGGAAATTTATACGCAACGTATTGCGTAAATTAACACATTCTAGCGGTCGCTTATGTAAAATAGTTGATCCACGCTCCGAAGGAATACATACGTATACATGCATATATATTTCGTTGCGTATGTATGCGTGTGAGTGGAAGTATGCGTACACATATATACACGTACACACTTGCACACACACACGCTTACATACACACACAATACACAGACGCACACGTAAGTATATAGAGAAGATATGAAAGAATGAAAGGAAAATACAGTATGTATCAATATTATATGT
Organism: Octopus bimaculoides; assembly: GCF_001194135.2. NCBI lineage: Eukaryota > Metazoa > Mollusca > Cephalopoda > Octopoda > Octopodidae > Octopus > Octopus bimaculoides. Next base: position 11,280,668 of record NC_068999.1, on the reverse strand, counting down.
CCTTGAAATTCTAAAAACGTCTAACACACCTGAAGCTAACTCTGTTTGTGTTTGTAAATGAGCGTATATCCATTTGTGTAGGTACTTACAGTGCGTGAGTGCGTGTGTGTGTGCGTGTATGCGAATCTGTCTGTCTATCCGTGTGCGTGTGTGTGTGTGTGTTAAAATGTTTTATAATTCTAAAAATTATTTGATTATACGTCGTATTAGAATATTGCTTCTCTGCAGTATTCTTTGACTCTTATGAACTACTGACCGTGTTGGCACTCTTCCTACTGGTTCTAGCACAATTCATAAATTGTTAATGTGTACAGTATATAGCTACATGACAACAAAGGGGGATCCTCATAGAATTCACGAATTTTTCGTATGTTAGTACTCCTTAACTCGTGTTTTTTCTTTTCTTTAATACTCTGACAACTGAAAATTCATACTATATTGGTGTTTCGATTGTAAAACATACGAAATATATGTATTCTCTCATTTTAATCGCAATACCTTCTTACATTGTCATTCATTTCATTTCATCTAGTTTCAGCTCATGAGCTGTGGCCATGCTGGGGCACCGCCATTTGGTGTTGCTACACAATTCTACTTCACGAATTTTACTTCAGGAATTGACATTTGGTGCATGAGAGAGTTTGATGCAGCTGCCCTAATCTGCACCTCCTGTCGCGAAGTTGGTTCATCTGGGACACCTGAAAGGAAGAAGTCCAGCCTCTTGTATTAAATTTATTCAACATTAATTTATTTTCTTAAAATAATTAATTTATTCCATTTCTTAATAATGCTAAAACTCTATGGATGTCTGTTTGTATTCGAAATATTTCAGAAATAGTATATTTTATCTGAATTTATTTTGCATATTTATTTTCATACTTTGGCAGTACAGTACAAATTTTTGTGACATTTGGACCTTCATTTATTAATAAAAACGAGTAAACACAATTCTTGTTTGTTATTTCTTCACGAAATAAGCACATGGCTTCCGAGACGTCAACACACGTACAGAATACACACACATATAAAGAATGTCATAGCGTGTCAATCAACTCAAACAAACGTCGGCTATCGGTGACATATACACATACAGTCTTCACGATCTCTAAGAAAAAAAAAACCTAAAAAAACGTCGACTTTTTGACGTACGAAATATTTTAATAATTTAGAAATATTTTTAAGTCAATGTGATTTCGAAAAGGTAAGTTGTTTGTACAGTAAGTATTTATATTTTAGCTTTCTTTCAACAGACAATATTTTAATGTTCTTTCAATTATTTTCAAGTCGTTAATTTTTGTAAAAATTTTATTTATTTACCTTCTTAAATAAGTGAAAGAGGAGAAGGTGAAAGTTATATGTACGTGTATATGAAATGGACATGAGTGTGTGTGCGAAAGAGAGAGAAGTAGAGTGAGAGAGAGAGAGGAAGGGCGAGAAAAAGAAAAAGAGAGAGAGAGTGAGCGAAGGTGTATGTTGTCATGTATGCGTATTTACATCAATGCATATGCGTAAATAGTTTGTGTATGTACGTGTGTATGTGTGTGCGTTTGCGTGTGTGTGTGTGTGTGAGAGAGAGAGAGAGAGAGTGAGTGAATGAACATGCGTGTTCTCATGTATGTGTAAGTGGCTCTCAATGCCTCTCTATCTCTCTCTCTCTCTCTCTCTCAAACACACGTGCGTCCATTTCATATGCACGTTCATTTATCTTTCACTTTCTATTCTCTTTCCCTTTAAAACCTAAGTAAATAAATATAAACTTTTTTACGCAAATTAACGAACAAATCCAGCTGATCCGGATGATTGTTTTGATAGTCAAAATGACAATTCTGAGACTCAGAGCCAAAAATCGCCACAAGAGAATACCATTGCAAAATTGTTTTCGAGTGCATTCAACGTATCTTAGCTCCACAGATTTGGCCGCTATTTCGAGCACACCCTGTTACCACGTAACAGCTATTTGCGATAAAGGACGCATACATATATTATTTTTAGCATTTGTAAATTTTCTCGAATAATCCTTATACAATATTGTATGTGTACACACATATAAAATGCACTCTTGCAGGGACACGCTGATGTCCAACCTCACACCCAGACCTATTTAAATATAATCACTCAAAGATACATACAAGCACATACAAGCACATACAAGCCCCAAACACACACACACACACACACACACACACACACACACACACACACACACACGCATGCACGCACATACACAAAGCTCATTATTCATGAATATACAAATCCGCGTGATGATACGTATACGCTGTTGTTATCATTAATAAATTGATATTAGATATATTTTTTATATTCTAAAAATATTACACATACGACCTAAGAACACGGGACAAAAAGAAAACAAAGCAAGATAAGTATTGATTTATTACATTGAATACAAAACCAGATTGACAAACTGATCGATATTATCGAACTTGTTATATTGGGTTCGGCGTTAATCCAATTGGCTTGGTTTAGATTTTATTTATTTATTTATCTTTTGCTTTTGTTCCATTATGTTATTGTGGAGACGTCGTTCGTTGAGTGAGTGAAAGATGCTTTTGTTACAAGAATGGATGTTGGTGTTTGTTGTGTGAGTGTAAAACAGCCGTGGGGAATACTTGCTGGTGTCGAACGATACTTGAGTTGGTAGTCTGGAATAGCTAGACTGAATATGTGATGCATTTTCAGGAAACAAATCGACTGGGTGAATGGATTTTCCTGTTGGTGTATCGATGGTGGGGATTTTGATTTATACTGAGGTCCGCTCTTTGCTTGCACGGTGAAGTGCAATCCTGCAGAGACTATCGGTCCTTTTTCGTTATATCAGGAATTATAATTGTTAAATATGAGACTGAGTAACATATTAAAGGAGGAGACAGTAAAACACAAGAATGACCAACATCGGAGAGTAACTGGTTCTATCGCGGGAAGTCTCATAAATTGATGTCAAAATCCACAGTCAGTTATCTTTAGGATAGCTGTGACAGCCTCTGGAAAGTCTCCCTAGTTTTTGTGCCCTAAGGCGTGATTCGAAACAGATACGGTGACATCAAATTAATGTGGTAGTATCATAATTGTGTTTCATTTAGTACTGCATTTCATCAGTTGGACCCGAAACGCCGGGCGAAATGCTTAGCGATATTTCATCTGTTTTTACGTTCTGAGTTCAAATTCCACCTTTCGGGTCAATAAAAAAAAAATACCAGTTGTATATTGGGTCTATCTAATCGACTGGCCCGCTCCCACAAAATTGCTGACCTTATGCCTAGAGTAGTAAAGAATATTTTACCTTCACAAAACGGAAAATATTTGTTTGTATGTATGTATACATATATGTATGTATATATATATATAT
>NC_068999.1:11275074-11276013 GCF_001194135.2 Octopus bimaculoides | reverse complement strand
TAACAAAATTAAATTAAATACAAAAAAAAAGTAAACTTATGAACACATAAACACATAAATAAAAACAAATTAACCGTGCATGTATAAACAGGGGATACAGATAATACAGGCACTCCCCATACACACACATGCACTTACTAAACATAGACAAACATAGACACATATAGAGGGATACGCATGCGCAAATGTAGACACATGCGATAGGAATACAAAATACAAAATGGCTGATCGTTAGTAAGGAGGGACACGCAAATAAGACAGAAGAACGCAAAGGACCACTGATGAGGTCACAGAAGTGTGACGGAAGAACTCTGGCCGAAATACGATTAATGTAATATAAAGCTGAAGCAAATTAGCACCAAATATATAGTGCGTGTTTTTATTGGCTAAACTGGCAACATGGTCATATAGCACTTCTCACAAATCAATACCTAGTACAATATCACTGCAGCACAAGATACCCAAGTAACGTCGTGAGAATATTCCAATGCTGTCTATAACCCGTAGACCTCATGGAATGACCCTGGTACACAATTATGGCCCACGACACACTCTGTGTATACAGTTAGTGCCAAATATTACCCCAAAACAATGGTGATATACTTAAATTGAAACAGCGCACGGCAGAGCTCATGAGAATAACCAACGTCACACGGAAGAGGATCACATCGTACTATAGCATATAGCCCCATATCTAGATGAAATAAAAGAGGAAAAACAGGGTTACGGTAGGGAGTCCTTGATTCTTCCAGACATGACCTACAGTAAGGATTTAAGTACAACCACAGCCAACACCACCACCGCCACCACTCATGATTCCAACACCACCACCACAACCACCACCATCAACAGCATCACCGTCACATCACCACCGTCACAATCATCGCCGCCGCCACCATCGCCGCCGCCGACACCGACTCCGCCACTGACGCCACCACC
>NC_068999.1:11272281-11274896 GCF_001194135.2 Octopus bimaculoides | reverse complement strand
GATCCCCCGTCTCTCGCCACCACTCATTACGCAGCCACTCCACCGGACACTAGTGAGGAAAGTAAATATTATTTTATTATGCCTCGACTCGGACTAAGTAAACAGAGTTCCTTATTGTTATTCGCTTGTTTTCCTTCGTTTATCTATTTCTTTCTTTCTGTATATTTACTTTGTTTTTTTGTTATTATCATTTTTATTATTAATATTATTTTTATTAATGCTACTACAGAAAATTTTGAGATGGCACAGTTGTTACTGCGTCGGACAAAAATGGTCTCTGGTACTTTTCTCTCTGAGTTCGAAACTCGCTAAGGCATGATTTTTTTTTCTTTTTCTATCATTTTGAGGTTGAAAACTTAAGTACCAGTTAAGCAATAGGATCGCTATAATCGGCCTATACCATCATCCCTTATTATTATTATTATTATTATTATTATTATTATTATTATTATTATTATTACTAATGCGGCCAACTGGAAGATTATTTAGCACGCCAAAGGGCTGGTCAATTGCTAAATTTAGGCGTAAAAGTAATTGAGATTTAGTCCAGTAGAAACAGTTTAAAACAAAATGTGTAGCCACGTTAAAGGACAGTAAGTAACGCCTTCAATCAAGTTTAGATTTAAATAACTTCTTTTTTTATTTTAAAAGCAAAATACATCTATCTTCGCTTCAACGATAGAAGAAAGCATGGAGAATTTCGCAGTTTTGATCTCATGCAGCAAAAATGTGTATCAAAAAAGTTGTGAGGTAAAATATGAAAAACAATATATGCACGTCCAAAAATTTAAGTATGAGTAACTTATTTTATTTTAAACATCTTCACCATCATCATTGTTGAATAAGGCAGACAGCATTGCCTCTTCCCTCAGGGAGTAGTATTTACCTCGCTCATGAAAGCCATCAGTGATGAGGCAACCTGCCCTGACCGAAATATTAAACCATTCTCTCTACTACTTCACCCGAAAACTAGATAAAAAGGGCATGAGCCCACCATCAGCACCCCTACCGTCACCATCACCATCAGCACCATAACGACGACGACGACCACCACCACCACCAAGAACTGCATTGCAAGTAGCAGCAACGTATTCGACACCAACACAAATCTTCAACTCAGCCGCTCCTTGCCAGCCCCACAGAAGCAACAAAAAACTAATCTGCTTCGAGTTTGAATTGCAAGAAACAACAAGCAAATCTATCTGTAACATTTTTCTGATTTTTTAACCGAGGACGGACACGCATGGTCTAGTTTAGCCTAATTACACCCAAATGGCTTAGAGAGATAGGCTAAATCGCGTTTGATCCTACACTTGTTCCATTAGGAATAACATGAGACAACACAAAAGCCATAACGACAGCTGCAAAGCTAACATGCATAACAAGAGGAACACCAAGGAAAACAATATTAATTGCCAAAATAAACAATCAGTCCTTACAACACCACTCACCTAAGCATTACATCCATCAGTACTTGAAACTATAAACATGATATTATCCCCACCGTCACAGAGGGGGCTACCCCGCCTACGCCGGCGAGAAATACATTAATAACGGTAGTATAAACATAACAGCATTAGCACCAAGATTGCAAACACCGGTCATGGTTTTTTCCCTTAGCTTCCATTGCTCGCGTCTATGACCTGCGCAAAATGTTGCGGACACCACAACCAGCACCAGTAGCAGCAGCAAAAGCAGTAACACCACCGCCGCCACCACCACCACCACCAACAACAACAACAACAACAACAACAACAACAACAACAACACCAACTTAACCACCACCACCACCACCAACACCAACACTACCAACAACGGCAATAACAAGAGAAACAACAACACATTTGCGATTACTAAAGACATTACCACCATTACCACCATTGTTACTACTACAACCAACATCACCCCTCACCACCAACACAACAACAACGAACATAACAACTAGCAACAACACCGTTACTACCACCGACACTTCCACCAATACTATCCAATAAAAAACAACACCACCACCTCTGGCACCAAAACTATCACCACCACTAGGAAGATTATATCCCCGCCACCACGACCAATATCATCATCATCATCACCACCACGGACACCAACACCACTACTATCAACATCACCACCACCAATACGACGACAAACTCCAGCATCATCATCAACAACAACAACAACAAACACCTATGTAACTACAAAAACACCATTTGAACCTCTACTACCATCGGCACTATTACCGCAGCTACCATTGCCATGACCGCAATCCCACCGCCACAACAACATCCGACGTAACAGCTACCAGTGCCACCGTTACTGCTATCAGAGCTATCAATAATAACACCAATGCCTGCACCATTACCGTCCAATAAAGGCCAACACGACCACCACTAACACCATCTACCACTGCCAAAACTACACTACACCACCACCACGACTACCAACACCACCACCACCATAAATACCACCATCACCACCGCGGTGACCGTCACCACTACAACCACCATCATTACTTACGAAACTACCACCACCACGATTAACATCGCCAACACCACTACCATTAGTACTCGCCATTCAAACCACTACGACTGTCATCAACAACGAAGTTAGCACCAGTAACA